>NW_028258173.1:1818181-1969696 GCF_053883595.1 Heterocephalus glaber | reverse complement strand
GAAGATATTCTGCTCATGCCCCATGTGCACGTGACAATATGACCTTTACTTACAAAAGATGAAACTTACAAAAACACAAAGAAGAGGGAAGTGAGGAACGTGAGCAGGGACCAAGGCAACAAGTGGGTGAAAAGTAGTAAAGTAGGTACAATTTGAATCATAGGATTGATCAGCCAGACCTCATGGTCACACATAGGGTTATATATCCAACAACTAGAGAATATACATTATTTCCAAGCAAATGCAGGCCATTTACAAGAATAAACCATGTAATACACTATAAGGGAAGCTCCAGTAATTCCAGAGAATCAGCATCAGGTGAACTCTGTTCTCAGACCATCACATGCTAGAATTGGAACTCATTAATGATGGTGTTAAAATCTGGAAACAAAAATATTGGATTGAAGAAGTAATACCTTTATAAATGATAAAATACTAAAATAAATAAACAGATGATAAAATACTGAAAGTTGAATGACAATAAAAGCACATCTCCTACCTGTGGGATGTAGCTCAACCAGACTAGGATTTAATAAGTTTAGTCAGAAAATGAACATTGAAAAATAAAAGAAAATTAAATGTCCACTTCCATGAATCAGGGGGAAATGCAGGAGGAAACAAATAAAAATGTGAATAAAAGAAGTCCTGAATGTAATAGCAATCCTTGGGTCATATGGCTCCACATCTAAGTGTCTCTGGTTACTTTCTCCAGAATCCTGACACTGAGGGAGGGGGAATCAAGGGCTCTGAACACCCTTCACCCAGCTTTTTAAGCAGGACACTTGTTTGCAGTTCTCCTTGAAGAGAGCCTGATTTTTCAGCTCTTCCTCCTTCCTGGAGGTCTGCTTATGAACTGGTGTGCTTATTCTGCTTTTGAACTTGTGTACTTTGTTTGTGAGCAGGCATAACATTATGGTTTAGTTCTAAAATGTCCCCCAGAAGTCTGTGCTTATAATGAGGCTTTGGAATTAGATCATGGGGAGTTACATTCATCAGTGAATTAATCCATAGATGAGTTCATAAATGAACATGCTGCTGGGAGGTGAGGCCTGGTTGGAGGAGGTGGGTCATTGGGCACAAGATGTGGAAGGGTATGTTCTTGTTTCCCCTCTTCTCTCTCTACTTCCTGGCTGCCACAATGTGAGCAGCTTTCTTCCACCACACCTTTCTGCTGTGCTGCTTCTACCTTGGAGCTGGCTAACCACGCAGTGAACCCTCTGAAACCATGAACCAAAATAAACCTCTCCTCTTTTAAGTTGTAAGCGTCAGGTATTTTGTCCTAGTGATGGGAAAGTAATTAATACATATACTTTGCTTGTCAGCTGGTGTGCTTTGCTTATGAGCTGGTGTACTCCTCTGGATGCTTCCCAACTAGGTTTGCCTCTTCAGTTCTCTCCTTGTCCAGCTATTTCTTATATTTGATTGAAATTTTAAGATAAAAATAATTATAGCAGCTAGCATTTATTATGAGCATCATGAATGCCATTACAAAAGTTAACTTATCCAACCCTTACAATGGGACTGGGAGGTGTGGGCTGGCATTAGCCCTGCTTTTGAGATGAGGAATTTTAAATTGCATGGATGGTAACTGGGAGAGGCAGGATTCTAGGCTGAGTGCCCTGACCTCAGAGCTGACATTCTTAGCTACAGTTGTGTTCTGCCTCTCTGTGTGATGACTGGCATCTTTCATCTCCCTGGTATTCTTTTCCTTATCTTATTCTTCCTCTACCGTTGTGATTGAGAGAACTGCCTGCTTAACCACCTCACTTCAGGAGGGGTGTGAGTCTTACTTAACCTATCAGTGCTGTACCAGAGCTTTCACTGAACACTGTGCTCAGTGGAGAAACTCGAGACACCTTCCCTCTAAAGAAAGGAATAATACAAAGATTCTCTCTAGTATATGACAGTATTAGAAGTCCTTGCTGGGCATGATGATGAATGCCTGTAGTTCCAGCCCTCCACAGGCTGAGGCTGGAGGATCACCATGAGTTCAAGGCCAGCCAGGACTACCAAGCCTAGCCTGAACTACATGGTGAGACCCTGTCTCAAACAAACAAAAAACAAAAGAAAAAAGTCCTGACCAGTAAAGCAAGATAAATAGGTAACTGGTGTGAGGAGCATGAACATTTGAAAATATCAGGATACAGTATAGATCATCTATTGCATTTCATTGGTTCTAGAATGTACATTTTCAATATAATGCATCTGAGTCCAGAACCATCTCACAATAAATAAGATGCTTCTTTACTTGGCAGGATTGTTTTCTTTCTTAGTGGTATATGCAAACACTTGCAAAGATCCACTCAGTGTTACAACCTCTCTTACTGCAGTGCTGTTTGAGGTGACTTAAGTGTGTATTGCTAGGGAATCACAGGGTATATGTCATGTGTGCAACCAAGAAAATTACTGAAGTAGTTTTTCAGATGCCAACAATTGCTCTCAAAATCACAATGGTGGTTATAGATTTTAATTAGAACTTGTTTTTGTTTTTTGAGGCAGAGTCTCACTGTGTAGTTCAGGCTGGCCTTGAACTCACAGTGTAGTCCAGGCTGGCGTCAAACTTGCAGCGATCCTACAGCCTCAGCCTCCTGAGTGCTGGGATTACAGGCGTGCACCAGCACACCCAGCTTAGAACATTCTTAAATATATAGTCTAGTTATCCTTCTCTTTAATAACAGAAAAAGACTTGGAAGTGGTGGCACATGCCTGTAATCCTACCACGCTGGAAGACAGAGGCAAGAGGATCAAGGGCCAAGGATTTAGCTCAGTGGTTCCACCGCCTGCCTCATAAAGCACAAGGTCTCGAGTTCGATCCCTGGTACCAAAAAAAAAAAAAAAAAAAGAGGATCGCTTGTTCAAGCCCAGCCTGGGCAACTTAATGACTTAGTAAGACCCTGTCTCAAAATATAAAAGAATTGGGGATATAGGTCATTATGAATGCCCTAGGTTCAATCCTTGGTACTGAAGAGAGAGAGAAAAAAGAAGAGTATATCAAACTAAAAGGAAATGAAGAGAAAAGAAAAACTGAAAAAATGGACCAGAATTTTTGAGAAAATTGATGAAAGTAGATGATATTTTTGAAAAGTTAAGTAGAACTGTTAAAAGTCTCACTACAATGGTCAAGAAAATACAAAGAAGACGCAGATTACCTGTATCAGAAATGAAAGAAGGGGCATTGATGCAGATGCCACAGACATTAGGAGGAAAATGAAGGGATGGGGTGCCGCTGTGATAAAGCGCTGTGCCGGCTAGTGTGTGCAAGGGTTTGGATTCAGGCCCCAGCATGGCAGAGAGAGATGGGTAGAATAAGGGATTTTTGATGTTTCATGTTACTTCATTTGGATTTGGGCGGGGGGGCTGTTGCTGGGGATCTAACGTGCTAGGCAAGCACTGTGCCACTGAGCTACAGCCCCAGCCTAGAAGGTATCATTTTAATTGTAAAGGACCCTATGCCAATATAAATTTTACATTGTAGATGAAATAAAAGAATTCCATGAAAGATACAAATTACCAAGTCTGACACAAGAATAAAGAGAAAATTTGGATAGGTTATATCTCTTAAAGAAATTGAATTCCTAATTAAAAATCTCACAAAGACCTAGACATGGTGGTACACTCCTGTCATCCCAGCCTCAGGAGGCAGAAAGATTATGAGCGGGAGGGTTACCTGGGCACTTTAGTGAGACCCTATCTCAAAAGAAAAATAAAAAGAGCTAAGATGTAGTCAGTGATAGAGTGTTTGCTTAGCAGACAGAAGGCCCTGGACTCAATCCTCAGGATGGTCTCACAAAGGAAACCCTCAGCCCAGATATATATGATGAAAAATTCCATAGAATATTTGAGAAAGAAACACCATCCTCATACAAACTCTTTGGAAAGCAGAGGAAGAGAGGTATTTCTGATCTCCTTCTAAGAAGTTGACTTTACTCTCACAGTCAAAATCAGGCAAGGAGGGGAGAAAAGAGAACCTACTGATGAAGATCCCTTCTGAACAGGGATATCAAAATTCTTCACACAATACTAGTAAGGATAATGTTTTAACTTTATACAGGTAAGTTTTGTCTCAGAAATATAAGACTTGCTTGATATTTGAAAATCAGTAAATGCAGTTCATTATAGTGACTTAGTAAAGAAGACCATATGATCATCTCAGACATGCAAGAAAAACATTTGACCAACGCTGACACCCATTTGTGCATGTCCATTCTGCACACTGGGAAGAGAAGGAAATAGAAATCCACCTCACCCCCATCTTCTACAGGCAAAAAGGAAAGCTCTCTTTCTGGCATTGTACTAAATGGTGCAGGGCTGCACATTTCCCCAGAGAACAAAGGCGAGTAGAGGTTTGCTCTTACCATGGCTATTCTGCAACAAATGGACAACAGGAAAAAGTAACAAGCACAGAGACTGCCAGTGGAAGTAAACTTCATATTTTTACAGACAGCATGGTTATATACACAGAAAACCATGAGTAGTCAACAAAAAGTCACCGGAACTAAGAATTCATTTTAGCAGGGTTCTAGGACACAAGATAGTTGCCCCCAAACCAGTTGATATCCATTTATTTTAAAAATTGTATTTGCTCCTGCCTCCCAAGCACAAGGTCCCAAGTTCAATCCCTGGTACCAAAAAAAAAAATATTTGTATTTGCTATGACATCAAAATTCTGAAGTACTTGGGAATAAGTATAACAAAACGTGTACAAGATATCTGCACAAGAGATAATAAAACAGTACTGAAAGAAATTGAAGACCTAAATAAATGGAAAGCAATTCTGTACTTCAAGATTGAAAACTTGGAATTTTAAAATGTTAATTCTCCTCAATCTGATCTACAGTTTCAGTGCAATCCCAAATCAAAATCTTGGCATTAAAAAAATTCAAGTTGGTTTTAAAACTTAAATAGAAATGTAAAGGGCCTACCCAGGACAGTTTAAAAAAGAAGCACATTGCTTCATCTCCAGGCTCAGTGTAAACCAAGACAGCATGATGCTGGCAGCAGGATAGCTGTGTAGACCATTGGTGCAGAGTTTAGAAGTGGACCCACGTGTACACTGTTTGTTTTGGACAAAGATACCCAGGTAATTCAACAAGGAGGGACTGTTTTCCAACACATAGTGGTAGAACAACTGGCCATACATACAGTGAAAATTAAAAGAAAAAAAACCTTAACCTGAATTTTATACTATATAGAAAATCTAATGTCTGTATTAATTATCACATAGAAAAGATAAAACTAGATGAAAACATAGAAGAGAATTTTTGTGATCTTAGGCATGACACAACACAAAACCACTTAAAATTGGTAAATTGAAGTTCGTCAGAACTAAAAACTTCTGCTTTTTGATAGACATTTATGAAAGGAAGAGACAAGTCACACCTGGTGGAAAAGATGCATATTTAGTTTATGATGACGTGACACTCACAAGCAGGCCGACCTGTGACACGCGAAGCATAGCTATGGCTCCCAGGGCAGGTGCAGGCACAAAGTACACCAGAAGTGGACTCAGGTGCTGTTGCCGTGATCCACAGTTATGTCCTCTGTGGATTGGGGACAAGGTGGGTGACACAGAAACGTATTTGCCAGTGTTGTAAACTATAATCTTGAAATGGTGCATTTTACTGTATGCAAAGGGTACCTCATTAAAATGGATTTAAATGTTTTTAAATGCAAAATGTTGGCTGAAAAAATGAGCAACAGGACTAGATTTATAGCGCAATATTTTTTGTCAATTAAACAGAAATTAGAGCCTAAGCATAAGCATAAACATGCACTAAGTGCAGTCAGGGAAGGACACGCCTTTGATAGCTGTGGGTGAGGGCTCAGGACGAGAGCACCTACCCTAACTGCACTCTCTCAGGGCATCTGACTGGGACCCCCTTCCTGCAAAGGTATCAAAGGCGTTGGTGGTACAGAAGAACAAAACAATGAACACAAGGAGGAGGTACAGACCAAAAGTGATGTGTTCCATAAGTGAAAGCCATGAGCAGCTTCTCTGGCCACCTAGATCTTCAGAGGTCACACATGTGAGAGTACGTGGCAACCTCCTGTGAAATACCGGCCCTTCAAGATCGTGCCTCCTTTCATTTCTATAAAATAACAGCTGACCATATTGAAGTACTGTCAACGGCTCAGTGTAATCAGTAATGGTAAAAGCTAGGAAATAATGCTAAGTTGTTGCTTAAACTTTGACTAAATTAGGCAAGTATTAGCCACTTAGGACCTTTGAAAAATCAGCATGTTTCCCTAAGGAAAAGTATTAAGTGAATTTTGGGGGAGAGGGCTTGTTTTTTGAGACAGGGTCTTGCTGCTGTGTAGTTCAGGCTGGCCTTGAACTCACCATGTAGCCCAGGTTGGCCTTGAACTCGTGGCAGTCCTCCTACCTCAGCTTCCTGAGTGCTGGGATTACAGATGTGTACCACCATGCCTGGCCCAACTAAGTGAATCTTTTTTCAAAGGGCATCTTACATTTTTATTCTTGGGTCATCTTGGGGTTTGTATATCTTTTACTAATTTTCTCTTGGCTCACATTTTTTCTTCCATGTTGATCTAAGAGAACCATGAAACACATTGTCTCAGATGTGCCCTTGGTAGGCAGTTTAGTGAATCCAGGAGCCTTTTGTGAGAGTTGAATACATCAGTACATAATGTTTGTGGATGACTCAAGGGTAGCATGTGTACACAGAATATGCTTTTAGCATAAAGAGCGTTCAGAAGATAATTGAGATTATATGCAGTTTAGCTCATGATGAGGCTTGCAGAGCCATTGGGTTATTACTGCAGTTTGAAGAAATAACTGAGTGAAATAATAGGAACAGTGCTGAACCCCAGCCTCCATCCCCTCTCCCAGTACTCCTGAGTCCTAGCTAATGGGAAGAGATTCCTTTGCTGTCCTTTATGTTGATGCCACCATCACTGTTCCAAATTAGTGTCAGTTCTTATTGGAAATCATACCTGCAGAACAAGTGAATTATACCACATTTAGAGAGTAGTTATTTGTTAACTACTTGTTTGCCTATATGTATCTTCTCACTAAATTTCTGGATAATTTAATGATAGTTTGGCTTCTTGTCTAATTTATGTATGGAACTCTGCACATACTTGCAGCTTTAATCAGTAATGTGGTTGTGTTGCAAAAATAGTTGATGCATGAAAGTGCATATTTAATAATGGACATTTGTGGCCTTTGTGAAAATTTAAAAAGCAGTCACTTGATTCATGTTGCTCTGGGCAGTGTGTGGCAGAATGGGCTTTCATTCTTATTTCACTTATGCTGAGAGTGAACTAATGTGGCTCTTAGATCTTTTGAGTGCCAGAATCCTATTGTCACTTGTGACCTGCACAGATGGTAACACATATTTGCCAGCATTGTTTTAAAGTGGTGTGAATTAATTCAGAGGACATCAGCCCCCGAATTCTTGTTGTTTGCATTCCCCAGTTCCCATATACTAGATGCAGAGTAGTTTAAATAGGATTCAGAAGCTACTTCCATGTACTCTGGGTCTCCATTTAACTTGGCTTTCATATTTAGTATTGTCCCCACCATCATTAGAACAGCCTGGCGTCTGCTCATTCTGAGATGGTATCAACAAATTCTTGTGCATACTTGTTCTGGTCCAGGTATAGCCTTGTAAGTATTTATAAGTCTCATAACAAAGATTTATGAGACCAAGTCACTGTCTGGTAGGACAAGGTAGTTTAAAGGCAAGGCACGTGGTTTGATTAGTCTGTTCTTGAAGAGAGAGTTGAGGTGGAGAAACCCCCACGAGCATTGGCCATGCATTCTTCACCAGGACACCAGCACCAACCTGTAATGAGTCAGGCTGCACTGGAAAAGAAGGGGAGGGGGCATTCTGCACACACTCCTCTCTTGGCCACGGTCAGGGCATGGCAGACAGCCTGGTGGGACAGGACCCTGGAGTGCCTCAGGGCAGGGACAGAGACCAGGACCCAAGAAAGAGGGTGAGGCTCCTAAGTTGAAGCTTACAGGTATGATCTATTATGTACTTAGCACTGGCTTTATGACAGGAGCCATGCCAGACCTGGGTCTGTTTCCAGAACTGGTGACATATTGATCCCTGCCATTGTCTTAATCTGTTCATGCTGCTTGCTAGCACAAAGTACCTGAGACTGGGTAACATAGGAATTTATTGCTCCCAGTTCTGGAGGCTGGAAGGCAGGCGGGTATCCTGTAAATAGGAGGAGTAAGAGAGGAAGACGTGGAGGAGTTTGGTCAGACCATGGATCCAGGGCCTTCACAGTATGTGCTTTTTCTCTTAGAGATTGCAAGCAAGCTGTGAGAAGGAAGGAGTCTTGGCCACCGGCCTGGAGGGGCTGGGCAGCGTGGGAGCGGGGGGAGGGGGGCTTTGAATTTGGAAAGCAGATTGATACAGTTATATAAATCACTGAAAGCATAGCTCAAATAGAATAAATATACAAACCCAAACACCAGATCCAGGTACTTGGGTTGCACTGTGGTGACAGAGCCAGTCCTGTGGCTGCTCATTGGGTAGGAAGCTCTGCATTCTGGCAAGATGTCCTTACACTGCTGAGGGTGTTCTGGCCAAAGCTGGTGGGAGAGACAGCCATGGAGGCCAGTTGATTCAGAAACCAGGAGAATCCAAGGACTGGAGTTAAAGATGAGACAGTAGGACATTGACGAGGAACTTTTGGCAAGAAAAGCTCCAGGGAGAGTAAAAGTGTGCCAGGTCAGGGCATGGTGGCCTTGTGCATGACTCTGGTCGGTTGGAGGATGGTATGGAAGGGGGACCATTGGCCAGAGGGTCACCTCTGCCCCAGGAGTGTGACAAGCTGAACGTACCTGGGGAAGCTTCCGGAGAAGTTGGCGGTGAGGTCTGTAGAGAGAGCTGTGGGAGCAAGCACTGGGCAGATGAGCGGGGTGGACAGGCTGCCCAGCGGAGGGCCAGTGGCACTATGCACCCTCCCTCAGTGCTCTTCACATGTGGGTTTGTAGCTCCTTACCAGTACATGTTTTGGTGCCGGTAAATTTTGCTACAAGTAATTATAAAATGAGAGGTCCCCATCTTTTTATCAGCCGATGCACTTATTTGGGAGTGATGTCATGAGCTTTAAAAATCTTGTAGGCAGCCACGGTGCTATACAGAGTTGGCCCAGAGCATCTGGCAGCCTGAGCCCACCCAGTTTCCTAGGACCACTCACCACTGGGAGAGGAAATGGAGGGCTGTCTCAGTTGCTCTTTCAGGGAATGAGGACCAGAGAGGGTACCTCAAAGGGTGTCAAGTGAGAAAATAGTCCCTGATCAACACATTCCCTTCCTTTCTGTTTGATCCAGCCTTAAATAAATAAATAGGAAAAAATAAAACAATTAAATAGAATGAAAATAGAGAAAAGAAGCCCCTGGGGTTGGGGTGGGTGGCAGCACATGGCACGTGAGTGATCACATCTGTGACCAAAGCACCAGACTTCCCACTGGAGCTGAGGGCTGACTTGGGAGACTTCCCTATAGAATCTGAGGGATCCTCCCAGGCTATCTGGGGAGACATCCCTGCAGGGGCCCTGGGGCCATCACAGGCCACTTAGAGAGACTTCCCTGCAGAATCCATGGGCACCCTTCCAGGCCACTCGGGAAGAAGAACATGGGGCAGTGACAGCAAAGGAGCAGGTATCCCAGGTCCCTGCCGCATTCATCTCAGAGCAGAACGTGGCAGGGTCTCCAGTGGATGGCCTGCGTGGGTCCCTGGCTCTCAGTGCACTGAGCTAGAATATGAGCCTTGGTCCCCAATCTCCTCACCACACACTGAGTGGCCATAGCTCTCCCAGAGACCTCGAGAGGAGGGCAGCCCTGGCAGTGCTGTAGGTCCAACATGTACTGCTGGCACCAGCCCCTCCCTGATGGTCACTAAGATCCACGCACATGGGGTCACCCAACACTGCCTTCTCTGCCTGCCTCTCTCTCTTGCCTAAGGGCTTCAGTGGCCACAGTGCCCATCAGAGACTCAGGAGCTTGTTTTATTCACCTGGATACAGTAATGGCGAACCTTTGAGACTTTTCAATGATACAGACAGCCCGCTGCAGCACGCGTGCCATAGGTTTGCCACCACTGGCCTAGAAGTACCGTCTTGGCACTGTGATGGCTTTATTCATTAGTGAGTAAAAATCTTTTTCTTAATGGAGAAGCAAGCTAATATTTATTTAATTTTTATTATATGCCAGGCACAAATTAAAGCTTTTGGTTCCTTTTAATCTCAGTAATTCTGATTTTATAGGTCTGTTATCCTCATTTTTTAAGTGAAAACAACTAGACTTCAAGAAGTTAATCCACCCAGAGACCTATAATCAGTACATGGCCAAGCTGGGATTTGAACCCAGGACTCTAGAACTTGAATGTTCTGTTCTTCTTCAGCATTCTGCCTTGTGATAATTACAATTCATGCAGCTTAATGAATGCAGGTCTTTTAATGTCAGATTTTCTCAGAGAGCCCTCACAGTGTGGTATTGGGAGGCACAGGTGGCCCTTCCTGTCAGAGAAAGCCATGAGGAGCCTCTGGCTGGGCAGTACCCCAGCATTGGCCAAGACTGTGGGGATGGTTGCTGCTCCTGAGATCGGTGTTTCCTTTCCCTGCAGTGTGTCTCCAGGTCCTGAGGGGACTTGCTTAAGGTGGGCTCGTGGAGTTCTGCTCCCCAGAAACCACACACATACAAGGTGCTGCAGCTGCAGCTCAATTATGCTATGGTGAGCGGTGTCCCCAGCAGTGGGCTTTAATATCCTCGTTGGTGTTGACCAGTCTATTCTGACAGTGTGTGGGAAAGCAGTCATTTAAAATGCCTCTTCCTTTTGTGGGTCAGTTTCTCTTATTCTTTCTCACTCCCGAGCCAGTTGTTAGGCTTAAAGCGTGTTGGGAGGACCTCCCTTTGTTTTGATTTATGCCTATGCTTTGCTCCAAAGCAGGCCACTGGAGGCACATTTCACACCAAGGACTGAGTTGGAGCCATTAACTGCTGCTTGGCTGGAGTATTTTGTACACAGAGCAAGGCTACAGCTTTAGTTGATGCCAGGTGGCTGCTAGACATTGCTTGGTTTTGCTTCCTCTGGCACAGGGCCCTCCTGTGCGTGGGTTCTCTGAGCAGGCTGACAGCCCGATGTGTAGCCTTGTCAGGGACATGTTGTCATGGAGCTGTTGCCAGTAAATTGTTCTTTCTGGAAGACAACTGCTGGTGTCATGGTGCACTTACGGTGTTCCGTTGTGCTGTGGAGCTCCTGTCAGGCTGAAGGCTCCAGGTCCCCTCCGGACAGCTCCTGGTGGACAGGTGCTAGGCCTACCCCATGCAGTGCACTGCTGTGACACAGGCCCTCTCCTGAGGCAGGCCAGGAAGGATGCTGCTGCAGGGCACAGGCTCTTCATTGCAGTAAACTTACTCTTGTATTTTTCTGCCCCTCCTCTGAGGGGAACACTGTTTGAAGTGTCTGTTAGAAACACCCTCTCCAGTTGTCAGTTTTCTCCACAACATGCATGTGATGATGATGCTCTGCCTCCCAGCAATTGAAGTAACAAGTGTAACTCTCCACACTGTCTGCAGAAGTGGAACCTGCAGTGTAAATGCAAGCCATCGTGTATTAATTGTAGAACGTAATTTACAAAGCATTTTGCCATATGGTTGCATATTTACTTTTGCTAATAACCCAAGAGTAGTGGTAGCAGATGTAATGCAGGAAGCATCAGTGTGTGATTGATAAGAGACCAGATACTCGGCGTACTACTGCCTGGTATTACAGCTGGATTGCCAACGGAGCCCAACGGGAGGCTGAACGCTGATCTGAGACCTGCCTGCTCTTCCCCACAGCCTGCTGCTGCCTTCGCTAGTGCTGGTGTTCTTACACACTGCTACACATAGCCTTCAGTGCAGGCAGAGCTGGGTGCTGTGATGGGGCTCGTCCTGAGAACCCTCTTTACAGTGCCTCCAGAGATCGGGAGGACCACACACAGCATCTGTCCTTGGGACATTTAGCCTTCCTCCTGGCCTGGAGAGGTATCAAGTAACGAAGTTATTTTCTTAAAGTTTGTCTTTCTTCACCTGCACCATTGGTGCATTGTCAGCCTCCATCCAGGCTCTGCACCTGTCCTCATACTCACTCCTGGCCTCCTGTTAGAATCTTCTTTTCTTTCTTGCTGCCGCTGCCCCTCACAGTATGGATGCCTTAGCAGCAAACCTGGGCTGCAGCTGAGCAGGAGTCCCCACCCCGGCAGCAGGAGGTTACAGCCAGGTGCTGGGGTCCATTTCCTCTGCTCTTCTTGTCTCCAGCCATTTCTTCTCCCATATTCTTTCATCCTTGGCTTTCCCCTTTGGCTTGTTCTTTGTCTCTAGATTTCTTTACCTTTGTTTAGCTAGGCTCCTTTAGTTGTTTTCTTCTTCTCAGACTCTTGAGGGGGTACTTGAGAATAAGGAAGGCAGCTGAAGAGCAGCAGTTCAAGGACATGGAGTAAGCCCTGCTCTACCCCAAGCAGCACTCTGATGGCATCCGGTAAGGTGACCCAGCAAGGGCAGGACCCTCAGGTTTGGAGACAGAAAAGCTCTGCCCACATATCCCAATCCTGCGCAGATTGCCAGGGCCCCAGAGCCTCCTTCTCACTTACTGCACAAACACCATTAACATGGCAGGCAATGAAAAGGATGATGTGAAAGAAAAAGTACCCAGAGCAGCAGCTGTTTGTTATTTCATATCCTTTATCCTTTCTGTCAGTATGCATACATAATTTCACTCAATTGGATTTATATATAGTTTATTTTGTTTCCAAAATTCAAAGATTACTTAAGATTATTATTTTATTGCCATTCAGTATTTTCTTTCCAATTTAATGTTCCATCATATTTATGGACTTACTTAAAGACTTCCCTATCATTGTAAAATTACAGTGTTTGTGGGGGCAGCAGGCTCTTGTTCATCTCTGCAGACCATAGAACTTCTCATTTTGGATTATTTCTCTAAAAACATTTCCAGGATTGTGCTCAGTAGGTCAATATGTTCAGCTCTTGGTAGCTGTTGCCAACCTTCTTTTACAGAATTTTGGACTATGTATTAGACTGCCCAAAATCATACGTGTACAAAGGTGTCATTTTCAACACGACCTTGTTTTAGGGAGAAAATATCCCTCACTTTGCATGTTGCAAAGAAAAGATTTGGCCAGTCAGTGTGAGGAAGGAGCAGCACTGTGAGGTCAAAGTGACGTGGTTCGAGCCGGGGATTTAGCTCAGTGGTTCTGCCGCCTGCCCCGCAAGCACAAGGACCTGAGTTTGATTCCCAGTACCAAAAAAAAAAAAAGTGACATGGTTCCAGGGAACATGGGAACTACATCTCCTTGGGAAACACGAGTGCTGGGCGTGGATTGGAATGAAAGGGCAGTTGATTCCAGCAGGACAGGAACAGTGGGACATCCTTGTCACCCTCTTAGGTTCTTCAACACTGGAGTGAGTACATGTCACCGTCAGAGTACTTCCACATTCCTGATAAATATGTGTAATACACATCTGAACACTCAAGCACACAAGCAGGATTGGGCCAAGATGCCTTTCCGATGCCTTCAATCCTGGCCGCCCTAGTGCATGCGCCCTGGTACCTCATTGTGGTGTTGAGCTGTATTCCACCGGTGACTGATGATGGTGGCCTTTGCTCCGTGGGCCTCTTGGCCATTTGTATAGCTACCTGGAGAAATGTCTGTTCCAGTCCTTTGCCCATGCGGTCTGGATACCAGACCCTTATCAGGTGTATGACTTGCAGGCATTCTGTCCCATTCTGAGGTTGTCTTCTCACTTCCTTGATAGGGTCCTGTGATGCAGAAAAGTTTGAAAATTTGATTAAGCACAAATTGCCCAGTTCTTTTTCTTTTGTTGCTTATTCTTTTAGTGTCATGTTTAAGAAACCATTACATAATCCAAGGTCATGAGATTTTGACACCTAAGATTTTACATGTAAGAGTTTTATAGTTTTAGCTATTACATTTAGGTCTTTTGTCTATTTTGACTAAGTTTTTGTAAATCATATGATGAAGCCTTAAATAAGTAAGTCTTGGACTTGTGGTCTGGTTTTCACTTTGAGAATGTTTCCAAAGGAATGACAAAGATATTACTGCAATGACTTTGGAATTATGTAAAGAAAAGATTAGTTCCTGAGGTCAAAGAGGAAAGGCCCATAGCTTAGCATGTTTTCTATGTACAGCAGCATTCAGTGGACAGTGGATGGGATTAGTTTATTGTGTGGCACTTAACATGCTAATTTATTATTGCAGTTTATGAAAATAGGAAAACGGTTTGTATATACTCCACATATGTTTGCAATTTTAATATACACATAAAACTGTGAAAATATATTTTATCTTTTATGGATTAATCAAGCTATCAACGTAATTTTTTTTCTTCTCTATATTTTTGCTGTGCTGGGGATGGAACCCAGGACCTCCCGCATGCCAGACAAATTACTCTATACTGAGCTGAACTCCCAGCCCCCAGTACAGCATTAAGACCACCCAGGTTCACACTTTTTTCCATGCCACCAGATGTCAGGGCAGCCACCGCTCAAGGATCCTGAATTTAATGGCAGGTGAAAATTGGTGTTAGAAAGGAAATCAGCCTTCTCTAGGCTGTGTGAAACTGTGCGCCTTACTCTTCATTTTTCCCAAGGAATGGAAGCCCAGGATTGAGGAACATCCCGTATGCCTGTACCTCTTGGGAATAGTGATGACCTACCTCATTTGAAAATTGCAGTGAAATCTTTGCAATTTTTTCTTCCATTTTGATGTCATTATTTTTTTTTTAATACATTTGCCACGTACCTCAAATTATTGAAAGACTGTTCTTTAGGGATTGGGATGATAAAACCACAACACTTCAGAAAAAGGACAAAAAAAAAAAACCAAAGTCCAGTCAAGAGTGAGGGGCTCTTAGCTCATGAGGCCAGCAAGTGGAGCTGGACACTGTCCATGGTTTGGACCAAGCAGTTTGGTTTACACTCACTATTATCACTGGGAAGGCAGAGCCATGCATTTATGCAGAAAGTACTGGGACAACATGTTGGGATATACCTCCCAGCCCACGCCTGTCCCCAGCCTTTTGACAGAGCACAAGCTGAGGGTGTTTGCAGGAGTAAGCCTGAGAGCTCTTGTTTGCGTATGCACACTGCCATACACTGGCTTTGCATTCACAGATATAGACATCTCCCCATTAAATGTCAGAACTGTTCATAAAAGTAAGTGAAAATATGCTCTCTAGTTTTTCTGGTGCCTGGCCAGAGGGATCTGGCCAGAAGGATGGGACTTGAGTGTCCTGTGACAAGCAGCAGATACAGGGAGACATGTGTAAAACAGACTGAGGCTTGGGCTCAGCAAAAGGTTCAGTGGAGAAAGCAGCATTGATTTACTTATCCTTCAACACTTGTTGTTTGTGTAATAGAATATATTCCATTATTCCAGGTGTGGTGGCACACCCCTGTAATCTCAGCACTTGGGAGGCTGAGGCAGAAGGATTGCCTCTGAGGCCAGCCTGGGCTCCATAGTGAGTTCAAGGCCAGCCTGAACTAATGGGAGACCCTGTCTCAAGTAAATAAATAAATAGATAAATTCCATTGCAATCAGGATTTTCCCATGTGAACAAAGAAATCTGAACTGCCCTGGGGCCAGAGGCTGGAACTCCTGACTGTAGGTTCAACTGCTTCTGGAAGCCTCAAGAACGGGTTTGGATTGGGCAGAATCTCCATGGAGGATCAAGTGGTAGGGCAACTGACTTCACATCTAAACCACAGACCAGGACCCAGCAGATAAAATTAGCAAGTGACAAAATAAGCAGCTTTGCCAACAAAGGACACAATTGACACTTAAATTAAATTGGAAAACTAATGTGACCCCTTACTTGCTCCCAGAGTTCCAGGAATGACCCGTTCCTCTCAGCACGCTTACTCACCTCCTACCCCAGGAAAAGATTTTATCCCTGGCTCTCTGATGCTTATGTGAGCAGGGAGAAGCCAGTGACTGCATCAGGACCTCCTTTTCTTCATCTGCCTGGATTTCACTGCAGGCCTCACTTGCATAGGAACTCAGTTTTCTAGTAGAAAGTTTTCATGCCTCTGGCTGGTTTCCCTACAAAATCCTCAAACCAGCAGTGTTACCGTCATGTCCATCTGCTTCTATTAAGTTAATGTGCGCATGGTCATAAAGCAGCTGAAATGTCTGGTACTTATCAAACTTTAATTGATAAATGTTTCAGGCATGAGAAGTTAAAGTGATGTTGGCGCTATTAATGTTCAGAAGTGTTCTGGGCACTTTATTTTTCCTAAGTGTAATTGGAGCCATCAACAGAGAGAAGCCCATAGGGAGAGCTTAAGTGTTGGAAGGGGACCAGAAGAGACAGGGATGGAAACAAAGG
This sequence comes from Heterocephalus glaber, assembly GCF_053883595.1. Taxonomy (NCBI): domain Eukaryota; kingdom Metazoa; phylum Chordata; class Mammalia; order Rodentia; family Bathyergidae; genus Heterocephalus; species Heterocephalus glaber. Next base: position 1,953,303 of record NW_028258173.1, on the reverse strand, counting down.
CTGCATAACTTCAGGCTCAGAAACCACTAAGGTGTGATCCTAAGGGTGACAGCTGATGGACACTGAACTTGTCCAGCCTGATAGATGGAGCCAGCACACCTGTGGGATCCAGGCTAGGCGGGGCCAGGCCAGCCAGAGGCTGAGTGGGCACTGCCCCATCAAGGCCCTTTATGAAAATGTATGTTGTCCCCTCTGGCCTGTGTGCCCAAGATGCACAAGCTTTTCCCCTCCTTGTGGTTTGTGCTATTCTGTGTTGTCTCTGTTTTACACATTAGGAAGGAATGTGTGCACCTCCTGTAAGTAGAAATCACACACGTGCCAGTTGCTGGATGGGTCACTTCTGCCACGAGGGCCCCATGTATCCATCCACTCTCCCCTTTCCTCTTACCTGGATTCATCTCACCTCTCACTCTTCTTTTCTTCCTCTTCCTTGAGAGGAGTTTCAGATGACAGACTGTTTTCTCCACTAGTGAAAGGTATGTGCTCACTATTGAGTTGACTAAAATGTACTGAGTCACGGCGTCTCAACCCATCCTGGCCTTCAGCCCCAGAGGTGGGTCCTTGTACTCAGCCCCTTTAACTGGCCAAGTCGCTCTGGATAGTTTTGGACCTGTCGGAACCACTGTTTTCACCCCCTAGGACCTAAACAGTAGTAAATGGAAACTTCCTGCCCATAGAAGACACGTGATATGTGATTTTGTGGTCCCCATGTGAATCTTCTTCCGACGCTGTGTACTCTTGGGTGCCTTGAGCTGACCAGAAAGGCAGGTGGAGCTGTGTGCATTTCAGATTTAGAGTTTAATTAAATTTTAAATTTGACAGGTAAAAATGTTTTAAATGAATTAATTTCTTTAATTGGCAAATAAAAATAATACATTTTACCTTTGGTCATATAGTCAAGGCTCAGCCCTTGACTTCCACTCTAATATAAGCACTCTTCCCTTGTTTCTGTGTGGCTCACTTCTCCCAGCGTTACTAGAAGTTAAACGTGGTGCAGCCAGAGAACAACTGGAAAAAACTTTAATAGACAGCTGGGGGTGTAACTCAGTGGTAGAACACTTGCCTAGCATGTGCCAAGGTCCTGGGTTCATCCCCAACACCACAAGATAAAAAAAATTAATAGGAAGACTTTCCTGTGTTTAAAATGGATGAAATGTTTTCGAAAAAGGCCTCTCCTTGTGGATGGTTTGAGATTAGATTTTGCAGCACTGTCTTGGGTGGGAACTCTGAGCACCTGAGACATTTGCCCCAAGAGAAACCTTACCTGATTTTAAGCAGACTGAGTTTTAAAATTGTATCTAATGCAACCTTCCTGGGGAGAGGGGAATATCGCACCAAAGGAAGCAGAGAAAAACCAAGATCTGTTTCTCCAGTAAAACCTTCATCCTGTGCTGGGTGCTCTTGTCTGTGTCTGCCTCACAGAGGGAGTTGTGGATCTCCAAAACTCATTTGGTCTCCAGGCCTGTTTAAAATCCCTTCCAGCTGATTTCTTCTCACCCTGACCTCTGGAAGGGCCCACGCTTGGCTTTGGGCCACCAGACGTGCAGCAGTTCAGAGCTCCACGGTGACATGAGCCTTGGTCCCTGTAATGGGAAGTGACTGCTTCTGAAATAATCCCTGGACAGCAGCAGGCCTGCCGCTCACCAGCTCTGCTGCTCTCAGCGTATCACAGTGGTGGTATAAGTGGGGTCAGATCTTTGGAGGTTTTCACCAAGTGGTGAGAGGTGAGGCATGCAGGGCTGCAGCAGTGCTCTCCTGTCTACCACCGAGGCAGAGGCGGCTGATCCTTTGCTGGCGTGCTTCCTCCACCCTGTCAACATGGGGGTCCACCCAGGGAACTTCAGAATGTAAAGGGAAGGTTAAGACCCAGGGCATGACTTCTTAATATGGAAATAGAAAAGCAGATGGCAAGAAAGAAAAGACAGTAAAAGTAAACATGGAGGATGATTATAATTTAAGTATCTGGTTCTTTGTAATTTAAAAGAATTGCATGTTTTTTTAAAAGCTGAGTTTTATGGGTCTTCCATAAGGTATCCTACATCCTAGACAAAGATAGATGAGAGCTCAGCTGCTGCATGTGAACATGCAGGGTGTTCTTAGTGGGAAGGTACCCTTTCAGCTATTTAGCACCATTTTCTTTTGATAGTGGAGTACCTTGGTTCTCCAGGGATCACAGTCTGAGACAGCCCTGTAGCCATTTCTTAGCACTGCCATCATGAAGGCTCCTTTCCTAAATTAGAATGTGCGCCTGGGACTCGAGGGACACTGGCGAAGAGGTAGAGTTCTCTGTGCAGTTCCTTGGTGGCTGTCCCTCTGCCTGACTACATGGCTTCCTCCAGGCAATTTAGTGTTTATTCACTTCTAATCCTTGTCAGCATGTAGTGTAAATACAGTCCTTGTTGTTTTAGTTTATTAGGTGAGAATGCAGTGAGAATTGAATCAGGCTGAGAAACATGGAGGATATGAAGCTGTCCCATATGAGCTGAATTCTAAGTGTGGAGGTGGGTTTAATGTAAACAGCCCCTGCCACGGGCGCAGATCCCGCTCTGTGGAGGGCATTGCAGATGCCAGGTGGGCACCTGTGTCCTGGGAAGAGATGTGCCTTTTAACAAAAGGCTGCTAGTTGTCTGCTTTGCCAGTCAGAGTGTCAACAATTGGTAACCTCAAGGACAGAAGAGGGGAGAGAAGCTAGGAGACTCCCTTTAAATCTTGGCACTCTTCACAAGTACGAGTTTGGAAACATTAGCTAGCACCCTTAGATGTTATCCTGACACAGGCTCATCCGTGTAGAGTGTCTGTATTGCTGTTCACTTCTGTCTGTCTCTCTGTCTGTCTGTCTCTCATTCTTTTTATTATAGGAGAGTTTCTAGCCATTCTAAACAACAATTGAGGGGCTAGGGATTCAGCTCAGTGGTTTTGCTGCCTGCTGTGCAAGCGCAAGGACCCGAGTTCAATCTCCGGTACCAAAAAAAACCAAACAAACAGCAATTGAGAATAAAATGAACCCCCATGTATGGATTTTACATGTTATTTGCTCTATCATTGTGTTTTTCTGAGTATTTTTAATAAATGACAGACTTACCATGCCAACCTCCCCTTCAATATGCAGTTAGCATCATTGCTGGCCAGGTACTTCTGTTGCCAGGTGGCCCTGCAGGTACAAAGAGCCCTTCCTCCATTCCCTGCCAGGCTCCAGGTCCAGACCCTGGCCCGGGGCTGCAGCACAGCCCAGCACAGATGGGTCAGTTTGTGTGTCATTCGGGAGCGAGCTCAGAGGAGGAGCTCATCTGTATCTCTCTCACTAATGAAATGATGAGTTTTTCTTTCAGCCCACTTGCTGCTGAAGCAGAGAAAGCAATTATGAGGCAGCAACTGCTTGCGGCTCATTTGTGTCTTGTCCTGGTCACTGGCCTAGAAGCTGCTAAAGAGAGGGACAATAAAAAGTGGCAGCTAGTTAAAGTTTGTAAATTAGCTTCAAAGAGCAAGATTACAGCAAATATAGAGATCTTCTTTGGCTTTGTTTTCAATACTAGAATTGCCAGTACTTCATTTCATGAAATAGAATAAGAATTCCAGTGGGCTGAATGGAAGAGTTGGTTTCATAGACTGAAGGGCTGAAGAAAAGAGAAATAAAGAACAAAAACTGAGTTGGTCATTTCAAAGTTCCTTGTAAGTTATCTTTTTCATGGAAACTTCATCATGGGGATGGAAACTACCCTGCCTGTTTAGGACCTCAGCTGTTATCTCTCAAACCCTGTTTCTCGGAAGGTCAGGTAAGCACCTTGGTTTGAGGTTGGTGATGCCGAGCTTTAAGCCTGAGTGGCTTCATTTTGTGTTTAGCCTAATCTGTTGGGCCCAGTGCAGGAGCTTGGTCTACAGAACCTCTTATGATGTTTATTAAACTTTGAGAAAGTCTCTTCTAGGGGCTGGGGATTTAGCTCAGTGGTTCCACCACCGGCAAGCGTAAGGTCCTGAGTTACCCGGTACCAAAAAAGAAAGAAAGTCTCTTCTACTTTTTTTCTTCTACAGGCATAGTTTTTCAATTTAGTAACAAATACCAGGTGGTTGGCACACTGATAACATATGGGTCATTTATTTTCTTTCTTTCTCTTTCTTTTTTCTTTTTCTTTCTTTCCTTCCTTCCTTCCTTACTGATTTTTTGGTGTGTGTGTGTGTGTGTGTGTGTGTGTGTGTGTGTGTGTGTGTGTGTGTTTACCTGCTTTATGGCAGACTTGAAGGAATTTTCTTGTTGCAATTTTAATGTGCATTTATTCCACCGTGAGCTATTTCTGAGATTTTTTTTAAAAAGGAATATTTACAGTCCAACCTCTCTGGCAGTTTGCTTTACATTCAGGAGGACTAAGTTAAAATACTCACTGTGGAAGTTTCATTGACACCTTCATCAACATAGGTATTCAGAGACCTGGTCCCAGCTGGTGGGAGTGAGCTGTCACTGCTTTGACTGAAGAGTGACAGGCCTCCCAGATTGAGTTAGAGTTCCCACGGATAGCCCACAAGGGAAATGTGTTTCCAGGGTCTCATCCTGTCCTTTGTCCTCACCTTTGCCCCAGCTGCAGGCTACATCCTAGAATAGGGAGGGCAGGGAAGGGGACTCCTACCCCCAGAGAAAGCAGAAGGTGTAGCACATTCCCAACACACCCTGTGCTCACCTTCCAACCCAGAAGCTCTGGAATCTCCTTGTTGCGTGGTGTTTATTTGGCTTTAATCTCCACCAACCAGACCTCCCTGCCTTATGGGCGTGGTCTGGGTGGGGCTGAAAATTTCACCCTTCCATTCACTTATTAAACTCTCTGGTACCCCACGCCATCCTGAAGCCATGTGGAGACCCCCTCTGAGTCACCTCCTTAGTATAAACTCAGGTGGCCTCAAAGAGACTTGATGTAAATAACCAAAGACACTCATATCACTCAGGAAACCAAGAATTTTAAGGGCTCTGTGGGAAGAACCAGGGACAAAGAACAAATATGCATTCATCATAGCACAATAGGGAAAAAGGAAAACACATCATAACAAGTGGGATTTATCTTTAGAATGCAAGGCTGGTTCAACGGTCAGAAATAAGTCAGGCATTCACCATGTTAATACATTAACATTAAATCCAAACTCATGCTAATCTCAATGAAGAGAAAGAAGTGAGAATTTCAAGACCTATCCTTGTCTAAAACTCAGCAAAGCAGAAACACAAAGTAATTTCTCGGCCTTATGGACGATGTATATAAAAAACTTTAGTATCTAATATCTCAGATGAGGCCTAAATGTGAATAATCTATTGACCATGATGCTGTAAGCCCTCACCACTTCAAAAAAGGCAAGGAAAGAAATAAAAAGTGCACATACTAAAAAGAAAGAGGTAAGACCATCTTTATTTAAAGACAACTAATTGTAGAAAATCCAATAAAATCCACAGAAGCAATTTTAGAACTGGTAAGTGATTATAGCAAGCTTGTACGATAGAAGGACCAATAAACAGATCAGTTCTATTTCCAGACACTTGGAATTGTCAGAAGCCCGCATTTTAGAAACAGTTCCATTTTGTCACCGGACCAGCCATGGTGATCTGGTTTCACATATAACTGGTAACCCTTTAATCTCAAGGGTTACATTTCCTCCAGGAGGGGCCAATCCTTTTATCCTTTAATCAAGTTATAAGTGAAATGATGCAAAGATAGTTTCCAAATGAATCAGTTTATTGCAGTGCACACAAAAGCAGAATAAACAAAAATAAAAGGAGTATATGAAAATGTAGGCAAAAATAGATAAAGAAAATTACGTGCTGGTAGAATAGTCCAAATGCCAGTTCCTTCCAGGTGGTAGTTGTGTGGGTCTGTGATGCTGTCCAATTTTCAAAGAAGTCACGGGGCTGTTCATTCAGCGGGGCCTGCAGTGCCAGTGCTCCTAAGAGTGAGATGTGTCCCAGAAGGCAGCCAGAGAGCACTTGTGTGTATCCTCCCAGAAGGTACAGTGTCTTGGCTTCCAGGTACCTGTTCTGGTGGGAGAGGTCTGGAACACCATTAAGCTGTTTGCATATCAGGGGCACAGGTGTCAATGTGGCAGTCTATAGCCAGTAGTCAAAGGGATTGTCACCAAGCCACTGGGCTCGGCTGCCACTTGTGTTACAAGAGCAAGCTCAAAAGGGTTTGTGCTGCCAATACAAAGTCATCTTAATCATGATTAAAATAGCAGCTTCTTAGAACCACAAGAGTCATGACATGACAAAACACACGTGGCAATAGATCTGTAATATTACAAAAGTGAAAAATGTTTTGTATATATACCTAACAAGTGTCTACAGTGTTAAAATGTAAACTTTAACAAACCATTCAGTAAAGAAAACAGCAGTATTTACTGCAGATGTTTCTGGAATAATAAGACATCTGTGCCCAATAAAATAAACCTTGTCTGTGATAAGCAGCTTATACAAAATGTGATGCAGGCTAGGTTGTAGACCTAAGTGTAAAATCCAAGGTGATCTTTCAGGTTTTAGAAGAGTAACATCATTTTTGTTTGTTATTAGGAGATTAAAAGAACATAATAGGAAACCTTTCTATTAGGAGTTCTTAGGTATGATCCAAAAGTATATTCCATACAAGAAAAAGATAATAAATTGGGCATTGTCACAGCCTTTGCTTTGCCACACTGAGAGAAACTCTTGTCACCAGCCAGAGGACTTGTACTGGAGCATAGAAGGAATTCTCAAAACTTGGCAAAAAAATGAAAACATTTTTTATTTTATTTTATTTTTTTGGTACCGGGGATCGAACTTGGATCTTTTTGCTTGCAGGGCAGGCAGTGGAACCACTGAGCTAAATCCCCAGCCCTGAAAACATTTTTTAAAACAGGTGAAAGATTTGAGCAGACACTTCACCAAAGGAAACAGCAAATGGGCAAGCGAAAAAATGCTGACATCATTCAAGGAGGTACTGCAGAGTGAAGCCACAATGAGATATTAATGCACAACTATGGGAAATCACTTTTTCATAAATCTGACAGTAGCAAGTGCTGACAAGTGTGCGGAACACCCTTGCCCCCAGATTATTGCCACCTTATCTGATAATACCATCCATACTGAGATTCCCTTATAAAGCACACCCAGAAAAGCTCACATGCCTCTCAGTAGACCTGGGAAGACACTGTTGGCCCCAACAGAGCCACTGGGCATCTCATCCTGCTCCTTTTAGTCACTGTTAATCAGGACCAAGCTGCAGAATGGAAGTCAGAGGACATCCGAAGCTCCAGCAGCCAGGTTTGCGACCCCCAGAGGCCTGGCAATGGCTCATATCCTGTGGCTGTTCTGTGACACTGCAAAAGAGCAGCCCCTGCCGATGCGATGCACTCCAGCCCCCTCCAGGGAGTCCAGCCAAGCACCTCTCAGATCTCACCTGCCTCGATAGAAAACAGACAGTACTGTGGCTCTTCCACTTCAGAATCATCCGGTAGGGAAGAAAGTGTAGTGGGTGAAACTTGAGAACATTTAGAATGGCTTTGGTGCAAAATATCCATTAGTAGCTCCCATAAGCCCTGTGTGGTGTGATAAAAAAATAAATTCAGTATTTGCTCTTTGAAATCCCCCAGGATATGAGGGTCTTTGGTGTCTAACAAGATGGCTGGGGGCCCCAGAGACAGCATCAGGGCAGGGTTGATCACCAGAAAGACCTAGGTAAGGACCAAAGATTGGGCCTCGGAGTAGAGGGGCTAGCAATTGAGTGGCCAGTGATTCATGCCTAAGTAATGAAGCCTACATTAAAACTTTGTGAACAGCGGGGCTTTGGAGCTTCCAGATTGGAAGTGCCTGGAGAGTGATGGGCTGGAGCATCAGGGAAGCTCTGAGCCTGTGCTTCACTCCATCAAGCTGTGCCTGAGTTGTATCCTTTACAGTTAACCACTAAATGTAAGTAAAGGGACTTGCAGAGTGCTGTGAATTGTTCTGGTGCTTTGTTGAACCTCAGGAAGAGACCCTGGGAATCTCAATTGATAGCCACTGGGTCAAACTGTACAGGTGGGGCAGGACTTGCAACTTACATCCAAAATGGGGTCATCTGTGGGGCCCCTGTGGGGCCTTGCTCACTCCAAGTAGTGTCAGAGCTGAGCTGAATCAAAAGGCACTCATTTGTTGAGTCACAATTATGTTGGTACACAGCACAGCCAGGTCTGAGAAAGATGGCACTGTAACACAGGAAATGAACAAAAGGAAGGGAAGTAGGGCTGGGTATGACTCAGTGGTAGCAACACAATGCCCTGGATTCCATTTCCAATACAGCAACAGAAGGATGACTATGAAGGGAAAGCATTTTATCAGGGCTGGAAGTGCCACAAATTGTGAAGCATTTCTGCTACATCTAAGACACATAGGACCAAATTGAAGAAAGACTCAAGATGCCGGCATGGGACCTCCTCCCCATGAGAAAGGCCAGGGTGTTCAAAGACCTTTAAAAATTCCACTTATTAATGGGAATGGGAACAAGGGAGGGGGGAGGGAGAAAGGAAGGAAGGGACAAGAAAAAAAAGTGAAAACAGAAAAAAATGGAAGCAAAGCTTTTGCACATAGAGAAGAGAGGGAGCTTGAGAGGAGAAGGGAATGGGCAAAAAGAGGCAGGATGTACTATGTACAGGTGCAAATTCCCTATGATGAATGTTATTATGTATTCCTAAAATGTACCAATAAATGTTTCATTATTAAAAAAAAAAGCTCCACTTATTTCCAGTGGACGGAGGGGGGGATGTATGGCTTCCATCATACTCACTGCAGTCAGCAGCGTTTCCCGAAGGGATTGGAGTGGAGCTGAGGATCATTCTGGCTGCTTCTGCACCAGTCCCAGCTGCTTCAGAAAAAGTGGGAAATGCACTCTGGACTGAGTCAGTGAGTCCTGGGCAGACTGTATTTATCCTAGAATGCACCAGGAGAGAAAAAGTCTTTATAGACAAAGTGCCTGCCAGGTCTAGGCACACGAAGAGAGATTGGAAGCATTTGCTCAATGAAATTACAGAAGAGTGGGCTCTGTGGGGGAAACAAACCAACAAAAATAACCATGGATATTGAGATGACAAAATAATACACAAAGATGAAAAGAGAACTGACAGTGAAGGGGAAACTTTAAGAAATCAAATAATTCAGTTGTGAAATTTAAATGATTTTAAAATCACTTGTCAGTAGAAGGAGTATTATGGGAAATGGAAAGTAATAAAAAATAATGAGAAGCACAAAACAAAGCAATAAAGATTCACATACATAATTATTCTTGAAATATAGAACAGTGGTAACAAAACAGTATTTAAGTATATGCTGTTTACAAGTATAAGCTCCCTTATTTTCTTAAAGTCACTGCAACTAGAAAGCCAAACCTGACAAGTACACACATGCATCCGTACCCAACACACGTGAGCTCAGTCATTTATGAGCAGGTTGAATCCTTCGATACAGTGAGAGAATCATAAATGTTGAGCAGGTGAGGGTCATACCAGAATCATCCGAGGATAACTTTCCATGTGACTGTCCATAAATCTGTCCCTCATCTGATTAACAGGTCAAAGGAAAAGTGTATTTGATAAAATTAAAAATGAATTTAATCAAAAGCTATAGGAGAACAGTAGAATAGTTCCTTTGCTGAAGAGAAATTTCTTCTACGCCAGCAGCCACCCTTCTGCCACATCCCTAACAGGAAGGGTGTTCTGTTGTTATATTTAGGACTTTCATTCATTGGACACAAATAGCCCTTCTGTTTTTTGTTGGGGTTTTTTTTTTTTGGTACCAGGGATCAAACTCGGGTCCTTGCGCTTGCTCAGTGGGCAGCGAAACAGCACTTCTGAAAGTGCTGTTTGATACAATGATTAGATGAGAAAACAAAGTGAAAGATGCAATCTGAAGAGAAGGCAAATTTGCATTGTTTATGTGTGATGCAAGTTTCAACTTTGAAAGAAAAATAATAAAATGAGTTGAAAAACTATTAACAGGCCAAGCATGTGCCTGTAATCCCCGCACTTGGGAGACTGAGGCAGGAGGATCGCCGAGTTAGAGGCCAGCTACGTAGTGAGTTCAAAGCCAGTCTGCACTACCTACTGAGACCCTGTCTCCAAAAAGAAAGAAAGAAAAAGAAGAACTATTACCAGTAGCCTGAGTGTTTTGCAAAGTGGCCGATTCCTAAATAAATCCATGCATGCAAATAAATGTCCCAGAGTGGCTCCCTCTGCAGAGGGAAGGGGTGGGTGTTATGGGGAGGACACATGAGGCCTTTTAGGGTTTGGTGATGTCCTGTTTCTTAATGTGGGTCCTGGTTTTAGGGTCTTTAATTTCTTACTCCCTGAACTCGCTATCTCATATGGTCTTCACATATGATGTACTTCAAAGTTTGAGTTCTCTGCTACCGAAAGTTTTGTGACTGTGATAGGTTAAACACAAACTTACATAAAGAACCATTTTTAGTGGCCTGGAATGCAAAAAAAGAAAAAAGAAAAGTACAGTGGTCAAAGCACCTTGGTTTTCTCGCAGAGTTATTTGGAAAGCCCATAGGTAACCAGCCTTCTCCAAATCCGGACCACAGTTGAGAAGGAAGGTACAGCCTTGGATTAAGGCTAATTTTTACTTCACACTCATCATCAGTCCACATTTGGCCTGACCTTAGGTGTTTAGTGAATTGTACTTCCATAGCATATGTAACAAGCACTCACAAGCCCACCACCCAGCCAAGATCTGGACCTTAGCAGTAACTTCCCTGTGCCCCCCATCACATCACATGCCAACTACCCTGTGTTCTGGGCTCATCATTTCTTTGGTGCCCTTTTTCAAAAATTCAGATTACTACTTTTCTCAGATTTTAAATGTATTGATGACTGTAATGCTAACTGTGATTTTGAGGGGCATTTCCACTTAGTATTATGTTGCTAGTATTCATATCGGCGTATGTCTGCCCATTCCCTTCCTTTTAACTGTCTATATAGTGGTGGTGAACGTTTTTAGAGCTTTCAGTGATAACAGACAGCCGGTTGCAGCATCTGTGCCATAGGTTCTGCACCATTGGATATCATTCCATCTATAGATGTACCAGTCTCTACACCTCATGTTCTCTTTGACAGTTGAGTTGCTCCCTTGTTTGTTTGCTTTAAGGTGTTGTGTTGTACTTTTGCTATTAAGAGCAGTAATCCCATGTGTTCTGTTGAATATTATTCAAGGATTTTATATATACTGAAAAATAGTTGTGATATCAGTTTATGTGAAGGTTCAATTTTAAGAGATAATAACTATGTTTTCCAAAATAGTTGTGCCATCTTACACCCCTAGAGTGGTGTTTAAGATATCCACACCCTTACTAGCAATTGATGTTGTCATGCTGTTTCATTTTTGCTAACTGAATGAGTGAAGAATGATGTTTGTGTGTGGTTTTTTATTGGGGTGATAGAGATGGAATCCAGGGCCTTGTGCATGGTGTCCAAGTGCTCTTACCATTGAGCTATATCCCCAAGCCCTTTTTATTTTGAGATAGAGTCTTCCTAAGTTGACCAGGCTGTCTTAAATTTGTGAGCCTTGTGCCACAGCCTCTTGAGAAGCTAGAACTACAGAAGCCTTCAGGTGGTCTTTATTTCCACATCTCTGACCTCTAATGACACTAAACATCTCTTTATGTTTAGTGGCCATATGTTTCCTTGTCATTGAGTTTCCTGTTCACATCCCTTATCCACTTTTTCATTGGATTTTTGTGTGTGTGCTTCATATTAATTATAGGAGTTCTTGACATTGTTGCATCTGGCAGGGGGTGTCTGACGAGGGGGGATAGGAGTCCCTCCTACTGACCCTGTGCTTTTCTTTGGGTCCTTGCTCTCACTCCAGCAAAGAATCAAGAAGTGGAGCTGTTAGCAGAAAATGAAGGAGTCAAGACTGATACATTACAGAGCAAAAGTTAAAGTGTGTCAAATAAAAAAGAAAGCAGAAGAGAAGCTATCTTAGCAGCAGAGTGGTGCTACAAGATAGGAGATATTATGGCTGTGTCTAGATGTCCCACAAAGCCTCATGCAGTCATAGGTGGGGCTTTTCAGAGGTGGCTGAATCTAGAGTGTGTGACTGATTCATGGTGCAATGCTAGGCTCAAGGGCACTAGGGTTAAGGGTGTGAATGCTACCTGCCTTACATACCCTGGATAAAAGGGGCAGAAAGAAGCTGTTAAAGTCCCTCGATGCTTTTGCTACCTGTGCACCCCATGTTGTTTCTTCTCTGCGATTCCTGTCTGCCATCCACCCTGCCTTGGAGCCAGCTGATTATGAGCTGAAACCTCTACAAACTGTGAGCTAAATAAACCTTTCCCCCTCTAACTTTGGATGTCAGGTATTTTGTCTCAGCGATGGGAAAGGTAACTAAAACAGGGGACATCTTGCTCAGGATGCCTGGTGAGTATGAGATGTGCCCATACTTACACTGGTAAACTGTTTTGTTGATTGGCTTGGGCTAGGCCAATCAGAGTCTCAGCCTTTGTTTCTGTGAAGGGGTCAAGGTCAGTTGGCGATTTCTTAAGCATGAGTAACATTTTCATAAGGATAAAGTAGGGTATATTTTTTTCAAGCACATGGTACACAGATAAGCAGATGACAATTTTATAATCATCAGCCACAGATAAGCATGTGATGATTCTACTATCTCAGTCATCCAAATCTTGCCCTGGGTTTTTTATGTCACTCTAATCTGCCCTTACAACATATCTTTGATAACAGTTGTCCTTTGATGTGTGGTGTCCTCCCATCCCATCCCATTATATTTTCTAGGTTTTCAATTTGGGGATATTGTATTTCAGCATCTCAGATTTCTCTGTCCTTCAACGTAAGTGCATTGTCCAAAACTGTCTTCCTTATCTTTATTTTATGTGTTGGGGGGATGGTGGTTGGTTGGTTTTTGTTTGTCTATTGTCTATTTTTTGTTTTTGTGTGTGTGATAGGGTCTCACTGTGTAATTCAAGGCTGACCTTGAACTTGAGGCTATTCTGCCTCAGGTGTGTGCCACAACACCCAGCTTCCTGTCTCTTAATGGCAAGCCTTGAGAGGCCATATGTACCTGAGGACACTTGTTTTGTTCTCACATTTCAGTGTCACTTCAGCTGATTATAAAATTCTAGGTTTGAAGTTCTTTTTCTTCAGTAAGTTACATGTACCATTCCATTGTGTCCTTGCATTCTGTGTTAATCTGATTCTTGTTTCTTTGAAAGGGATCTCTTCTGTCTTTTTGAAAGGTTTCCATGTCTTTTTGCTGTCTTCAATAATTTTGTTTTTGAGACATTTTTTATTTTGCTTTTGGTTTGAGTATTTTTGGTGTTGTTGTTTTTGAGACAGGTGTTAATCTTGATTATCAATTTATTTGCTTCAGGAGATGCCTAGGAGGTCAGTAAAGCACACTTCCAAGGCCGGGGATTTAGCTCAGTGGTTCCAGCGCCTGCCTCGCAAGCGCAAGGTCCTGAGTTCAATCCCCAGTACCAAAAAAAAAGCACAACTTCCAAGTGTGTCTGGTTAGATCATGGGAGCATGGCCTTGGGGACTATATCTCCACCCTGGCCCCTTCCTCTCTGGCTCTTCTGTGTTCTTCTTCCTGGCTGTGATGAGCTTGGCAGCTCTTCTCGCCTATGGCCTTTTACCCATGATGCTGCTTCAGAGCCAGCCAGTCATGGACTACAACTATGAGCCAAAATAGACCTTTTCTCCTTGAAGTTGTGTATGTCAGGCTTTTTGTCCTAGCATCAAAAATGTTGACTAGTACATGGGATCTCACTATGTTGGCCAGGCTGCCCTTGAACTCGGGCTCAAGCAGTCCCTCTGCTTCAGCCTCCTGGATAACTGGGACTACAGGCATGCCTCTACATCTAGCCATCTTTAATATTCCTACATTTAATCACTACGTGTTCCTAATTTACAGCTGTTCTCAGTCTATAAAATGGGTATTGGTACCTAATAGAATGTTGTGACAATTAAACAATCTGAATAAAGCATATAGAACAAGTGCCAAATAGTAAAGACTAAAGAACTGTCAGTTATTTTTTTCATTATTAAAATTACTTATTCTGGTTTTGTGAATTTTTGAGCCCTTTTATTGCTTCTGCTTTTGCTTAATCTTTGCTTCTTATTGTCCATTAGTGTTGTCGTTCACAGGACAAAACCACATGAAACTTTTGTTAGCAACTACGTGCAAGAGGAAGCTGATGTTATCAGCAGCAGTGAGGTTACAGACTTTAGTAGCTGACTTATCCATGCTACACTTACTCAAATAGCTATAGCATGGATATGTAAAGTTGTGTGATGTCCTTGTTTAATTTCCTATTTAAGAGAACTTTATATTTTCAGTATTTATATATTCATTTCTTAGTCAGTAATCAATTTTTTTTTTTTGGTACCGGGGATCGAACTCAGGACCTTATGCTTTTGAGGCAGGTGGGCAGAACCACTGAGCTAAAGCCCCGGCCCTATTTTTTTATAATCTTAAACTGTCTTTCTGCTAATTCCAAATCTGTTTATTCTGACCGTTCTATCTCCTGGCTTTAGATAGCCTACTGTCTATTTTGGAGGGGACACTCTGTTGTCCTCTGAGCAGAGTGTGGCTCTGCTCCTGCAGGAGGATCTGCTGACCTTGTAGAGGCTTGATTACAGGACTCCTCTCTTTCCTTTTGGTCTTAATTCCAAGCTGTGGCCCATAGTCCTGTGATGCAGCTTGTAACTAAGGCATGAACTAAGGGTGACCCAGGAAAGCCCTAGGTTTTATCAAGCCATTTAATTTGGCTGGACTTGCCCTCCCTCTCTGTCTTCTTAGTGGCAGGAGATGTTGAAATCTCCACTCAGGCCAGGGTGTACTCCACTGGGATCCTTGGTGTCATGTTCTGCTTGTGACTCATGAGCCAGCACAGGGCTGGAAGAAAGTTTACATGCAGAATTTGGCTCCCTCCTTTCTCTGGTTATGCCCTGCAATTTCCTGATAATCTTGGCTGCTGAACTCTGACTCCTCAGCCTAGAAAGCCTGATGCTTTTGAGCTGAGTACTGTCCCCATGAGCTGTGTGAATTGTAATGCCAGTAGAAGTGACTCATACAGAGTGAGTCTCTCATGTTAAGTATCATAACCCCTCCAGTTTCTGCTTGCACTTATTTCTTTGGTATTCCCAAATGTTGTTGTTTTTTTAATCTTGTCGACAGTTTTTTCATTGTTATTGGCAGAAGAATTAGTTGGATACAAACGAGTCTACCATTACTGGAATGCAGAAATTCCAATCAATAAGGACATTATGGGTGAAAAGACAAATAACAAAGCTTCATGGCTTGCATACAACTCAGAATTAGACCCCAAAATGCATTGTCTACAGATCATACAGTCAGCCCCTGAGAGATCTTGACTTAATATGAAACTCTTATCAGAGCCATGTGTGTCTGCACTGGTGCTGAGACTGCAGAGGTCCCTAGAAGCAGGCAAGGTGGGATCTTCTCAGAATGAAACCACCGGCTGGCCAGAGGGAGCACTGAGGCCACTGTGGAGAGGTCCGTGGTAGAGGAACTGCCGTGTACCCTCAGGAAAATATGGCCCTTATGTTTATTTCTTTTGCTCTTTGAATAATAAAACACTTGCTGCTGCAACCACAAACAAAAATATAGCTTCCTCTCTGCTGGCATAAACTAGTCACTGCCAGCCAGGCTTGGTGGTGAATGCCAGCGCTCTGTGGGGCTGAGGCAGAGAGATCATAAGTTTGAGTCCAGATTGGGCAACTTAGTGATTTAATGAGACCCTGTCTCAAAAGACAAGGGTGTAGGGATGAGGATGTAGTTCAGTGTGAATACCTTGGTTCAGCCCCTAATAACACAAAGGGGGGGGGCAGTTCACGTCCATTTCTGCCCTGATTGTGACCTCGACTTCATCCTCATCCCCTCTCCTGCATATACTGTCCACCAGCAATACATGGAAATATACTTTGTAAATACCCTAGAGAATCCATTGCATGTTCTAAACATCTTAAGTGGAAAAAACACGTTATACACCTAACCTGTGGAACATCGTACTTTAGCCATACTACCCTTTCCCCTAGTAGAGTATAGGTTGTCTCCCCTCGTGGTTGGATGGCTTACTGAGAGCTGCAGCTCTCTGCATCAAGAGTCTGGAAAGAGTTCAAAATTCAAAGTATAATTTCGACTGAATTTGTTGCTTTCATACCATTGCAGAGTTGAGAAATTGCAAATTGAACCATCATAAGTCAGGGGTCATCTGTATTTGTTGTATACCTGCTATTGTTGTTGAAGAGTTACTTGTTCTTAAGTTTCAGCATAGATGAATCAAGCATTTTGTGTGTCCTCTACTAAAAACATAGAGTTGCCTTTTTATGCAAGGTTGCCATTGATTCTGCCCCACTACATGCCAGTGGCCTTAACAGGAGCATGAAAGGTGGCTTCCTGCCTTCTGTCAGTACACCCAAGTAAAATAAGGCCTTGCTGCTTGTACTGTACTCTTGAGAATGGATTTTTCTGCAGCTGTGAAGTCTCTCCGTTGCAACTCCTTTGATTTCATGATGATTACATAATTGAATTTGTTTTCCTTTGTCTTCTCCAGCCTCTTCTGTGTGCCTTTGGGTCATTCTCCTCAGCTCACTTCCTTAAGGAGGAAAAAATGAAATTCCAGTCCATTCTAGCAGCAGTTAGTGTAGAAGCTTTCATTTCTGGGGCTTCTCGGAACTGCTCTCTGCTCTTTCCTCTCCACTGACAACTCCACTTGTGACTCAGGAGTCCAGCAACTGTGATAGGTTGGCATTGGGCATTTCTTCTCAAGTTTAAACACTGCCAGAATTAGGGAAACCTAGGTTTACTTGTTTGCCAGGACAGTCTCCATACCCACATTCCACTCTTCTGCTGGACAGTCACATTTTCCTTCAATATTCCATTCCCACCACTCACTCTCTTTCCTTTCTCTGCAGGTTTTGCATGCAGAAATGTGTTAGTCTGGTGCCTGGAGTCACGCTGGATTTGATAGAAAAGTAAGTAAAATTGTGAAGCCCTTGTGGCTTTCCAGATCTGAAGGTTTCTTTTCCTTTTCCTGCTTTTGGTTCTCAGCAGTGCTTTCTGTCAAGGTGGGGACGTTCCCTTTCGTGTGGCTATATTCTTTTGTTCTCTGTTTAAGGCTATTTTGTGCTGGTTACACTGGTGCTTAGTATAGGAGGCAGCTAAACATGGGGCCATATTCAAAGAAGAATAACAAAAAGCTGAGTTCTTTTGAACATTTAAAAATATTCTAGACTTGGGCCTAGGCTTTAGCTCAGTAGTGCCATACCTGCCTCACAAGTGCAAGGTCTTGAGTTTGATCCCTGGTTCCAAAAAAATCTAGACTCTTACGCCAAGCCCAGACACAGCATTGTAGGCACAGATTATCTCTGCTTCCCTTGGCTGAAACAGCCAGATCCTAGTGACACTCTGACTGTATTTTCTTAAACTTGATTGCCCTTCAGTAATTTGTAACTCCCACCCCAGCCCCAGCCCCAAGCATTTTACTGTCTGAGGCCGACAGGTTCCAGAAGCTGCCCCCACCCCAGACTTCCCGTGCTCATGAACCACACCATGTCTGTCTCTTGATCATTTGGGGTTTGAAATGGCATTGCCGGCTCTAAACTTAACTTGTGTTGTTCAAGCTTATTTGTTCATATGTACATTTGATTCCTTGACTCACCTTGACTCATCTCAACAGTGTGGAAAAATGGAGGAGTTGTGTGAAACCTTGTGTTCTGAACTCCGTGTCGCCTAGAATTAACTAGGCACATGATTGTTTTTCAAGTCCTGATATACAGAATCATATGTTAAAATAATATTTAAGGCAAGACATAAATTTTCTGTAGTAATTTAAATGGGCAAAACAAATCTACTAAGGTTCTCCGTAGAATAGCACTTGACTTTGTGTGTAAGCGAAAGCATACAGGAGTTTTTTGTCAGGATGACCAGTCATGCTACACTCCTGCAGTGACACACTCACAGCACCACCAGTTGGAAGAACACTGGCCAAAATATGTGCTGTCCGGGCTCCCGTTCACTTGTCGTGTCAATCCATATGCAGGACAGCGTCCCAGCCTCCCAGTCATACTCTTAGCTGTGGCGTACAAGGCTCTGCTTTTGTTTACTGAGTTGTTGAGTCAAACCCTCATGTTTTACTGAAAAGGACCTGGTCCTCAGCTTAGTTCAGAATCTCCAGTACTCATCTATAGTCTCTCTATCACACCAGGGTCTTCCCACAACCAAGACCTTGGTCTTAGGATAGTTAGCTGCCATCCCAATCATGCAGACATGCACCAGGGCCAGCAACATGACCTTCAAAGCATAATACACACAAGGAAAAACTGGTAACTTTTCCTTCATCCAAACATAAACCATTTGCTCTCTCAAAGACACAGCTAATAATGTATAAAGATAGGCTATACATGTGGAAAAAAATATTTGCAAGTCACAAATCTGACAGAGGATATTTGTATCTGGAATATATGTAAAAACAACTGAAACTCAAAAACTAAAACCCAACTGAAAACTAAACAAAAGTCTTGGAGAGACACTTTACCAAAGGAGGATGTAGGAGGGCAAATAAGCACCTGAAGGGATGCTCAAAATCACTAACCATTTGGCAAATGGAAGTGAAAACTGCATACCTGTAAAATGGCTAAAATGAGGGTTGATGGTACCCAGTGCTGGGAAGGCTGAGTAACACTGGAACTGCCACACACCACTGGGAAGGCATGGCATGCAGCCACACGAGAAGGGTTGGGCAGTTGCTTTTTGATTTAACTCTATATACCCTGTGTCCCAGCAGGCCTACTCCTAGGTGTTTACCCGCGAGGAATAAAAACTTAAATCCACAGGCAAATCTCTGAATGTTCATTGTTGTTCTAGTCATCACTGCTCAAACTAGAAACAACCAAATGTCTTTTCTCCACAGAGCAAATGAATAACAAGACTAGTTCATGCATACCTGGAATATGCAATACAAGTTATCCCAGAAGCACTGTGGGGACCAACAGAAGCCAGTTTCTAAGGATGACTGTTTGTTATTCAGCTTTCCCTCTCTGTAACAGACTACTTGAGAATTACAGCTTAGAGGAAGAGTTTATTTTGGCTCACAGTTTCAGAGGTTTCAGTCCATGGTCACTTGGCTTCATTGCTTCTGGGCCCATAGTGAGGCAAAACATCAAGGCAGAGGGCACATAGTAGAGCAGAGCTGCTCACCTGGTGACCAGGAAGCAGAGAGACAGCAAAGGGCCGGGAAGACATGCCCTTCAAAAGCAGGCCCCAGTGACCCGTTTCTCACAGCTGTGAACTCAACCTCTACCTCTACTCCCCACCTCTGAACATTGCAGCATTGGGGATCAATCTTTCATCACTTGAGTCTTTGGGAAACACTTCATCTTTAAACCACGACAGCAGCCTATGGTCTGATGTCATTTCTGGATGATGACATTCTGGAAAAGGCAGAGCTGTGAGGTCAGAGAGCAGGCCATTGGTTGGCAAGGGTCAGGAAGTGGCAAGCGTGACTTGAGGGACTATCAGGGGGAAGGAATACTATGGCTCCACAGATCTCTGCATATGTTAAAACTGTAGAACAAATGAGTCGATTTGCTGTGATAACTGAAAAAATAAATTAATATATAATTTTTATGGGGTCAGGGAGCAAGGCTGTAGGAGAATATAGGCCAAATTTCACATTGTCCTCTTCTTTCTTCCTCCTCTTTCCTGTGCCAAGGGGTGCTACAAAGTTGTTTAAACATTAAAAGTTTGGCTTTTTTTTTTAGTATAAAAAGATAAATAAGAGCCAGGAGTGGTGGAGCACACCTGTAGTTCCAGTACTTGGGAGGCTGAGGCAGGAGGATTGCCATGAGTTCGAGGCCAGCCTGAACTACATAGCGAGACCCTGTCTCCAAAAAGCAAAGATAAACAAAATGAATTGTCATTAATAGTAGGCAGTTTCACAATGTACCCCATTTGGGGAGGGGGTATGGTGGAAGAATGAGGACATTAGGGTCAGAGTGGCCCGGGTCCTGCCCTTGTGACCCCTCTGAGCTCGCTCATAACACCTGCTCCTGTACCACATGAGCAGCCCCCTCCCCACATGCACGTCCTCCCTTTCCACAGACATCTTCCCTTCCCTACACTTTCCAGACACAGCAATGTGGATGACTCCTAGAACAACCTTGCAGTCCTAAAGTCCTTTAGATTTCAGATAAAACCAGAGCAGGAGCATGGCCCTCATATACATACCTGTTCCCTTCACTATCAGATGAGTGTCACCACAGGACTTTTGGAAAATTATGTATCCATGTTCATTTGAAATTAAAAAGCAGTAATTCTGGTTTCAGAGAAACTTGCATTTTAAAAAGATTATTGTCGAGACTGACCTATTTAACAAATTGTTTTTGAACTTCAGTCTTCACTGTGAATAACTTTTTAAGGTATGTGGATCTGAGTCATTGCCCTCTGAATACAGTTCAGCCAAAGTACAATGGACCCTCAAGTTACAATGGACCTGACATACAAACAACTTGGGTTGTGATCAGAATTTTAATTTTAACTTACATCTAAAGTCTTGAGTTTTGGCCGAATGCCCAGCCACTTGTCCTTCCAGATGGTCTCGGTGTAGATTTAACCCTTAAAGAGTTCTGGAAGGGCTGGGGATGTAGCTCAGTGGTGCTGTGCCTGCCCGGAAAGCACAAGGTCCTGAGTTCAATCCCTGGTACCACCAAAAAAAAGCGTTCTGGAAGGAACATTACAACATCCTTTCCTGTGTGAGGTTAACTGAGAAATCCTGGGCCAGTGTCTCTAAGGACACTGAGATCTTCCTGTGTACAGGAGAGAGACTTTGAAGGCTGTGTAGAAGAGCCTGAGCCTTCAATTGACCAACTTGATTTACAACCAGACCTCAGAAATGAATTGAGTTGGTAAGTCAAAGTTCCACTGTACCTGCTGTTTTAGTTGAGTTCAGTTGAAAGAGACACAAATCAACATTTGCAGTTTGAAGTACCATATTGCTACTCTCCTTTGTGACTTGGCAAAGGTTAAATTGGATGTGAGTGGTTGAATTGTATTTATCTTTTTATGCCAGGACAAATTCCAAACTTGAGAATTAAATCACACTAGGGGAAATCCCAGAAGCCACCTAGCTACAGCTACTAGGTCAGTTTCTGGGCAGATACATGCTTTTCACTTTTGCAGCTCACCTGAGAGATGTCTCCATTTAAAGAAAAGGCTGTCATAATGTTTGTATAAACTTACAGTTTTTTCCCCAGTTATATTTACAGTTTCTTAAGAAGAAAGTTTTTTAGCAAGTTAACTTTATTTTGCAGTTGGAAAGCTGGGCTACAAATGTAGCACATCTGTTTGACAGGGCCTTCCTTGAGGTTGTGGTTTTTGTAGTCAGAAGATACTCCTAGAAAAAATACGTCATTATTGTTACCTGTGTTATCATTTTCTGGAGATTCCTTCTAAGAGTGTGTTCACTTATTTCCAGGGCACTCGGTGGCTTGCAGCCTGTCAGCACAGTGCTTGACCATCACCCTCTGCATTCCCTACCTTGGGGCCACCTGCTCTTCTGGACTTAGGGCACCATCGGGACACGTGGGCTCTGACATTGGCCTACTTATCAGTGCAGACCCACTCAGAGTGTTGCCACGTAATGTTGTTCTAAACCAAACACATGTTTTTGGGCTCAGAAACTCCACAGCTGATTTACACAATCAGTGCACTCCAGGCAGTCAAGCCCAAGGTTACCCTTTGTTGTGCATTTGTACCTTTTGTCCATCTGGGTTTCCCTCCTTTATACAAATCCACCTGTCCCTGCTTGGTCTGGATTCCCCTGGAGAGGAGCTCACTGAGCACTTTGATTCTGTGGTGCTTTTGTGTACTTGAGAGGTTTTACTTACAACATCAAAACACCCCTCGATCGTCACCTGCTTCTCTGATGTGCTCAACCCTGCTACACGTGCAGACAGAACTGAGCTGTCCACAGCTGGTAGCCGGAATCAACAGAGCAGACCCAGGCTTTTGCTTTGTGTCCTTGTATTTTAATTCAAATACAGGTTTAAGTCCTGTATTTGTCCATCTTTTTTTTCTTGTTAATAACACAGTACTGCCGACTAGGTGAGTGACAAAGAAAAGAGGTTTATTTTGGCTCATGATTCTGGAGATGAAGGCTTGAGGGGCTACATCTGGTGATGACCTTGCTGGCAGAGTCCCAGGGTGATGCAGAGCATCCCATGGCAAGAGATGGGGAACACAAGTACATGAGCATGAATATCTCCCTCTTCTCATAAAAGGACCATAATCCTGGTTTGATCTTGGAGCTTCACCTGACCTGTCTAATTCCTTTCACCTCCCAAAAGCCCTACCTCAACACCACAGCTGGATTAAGTTTCCACCGTCTTACTACTTCACAGGAAGGATTGGATTTCAACCTAGGAAGCTTTAGGGTACACACGCAAACTACATCCCAATTATAGCAAGTCCTTTCACCAAGATGTGAGAGAACACGGGAGATGGAACCCAGAGAATGGAAGGAAGGTGGACACATGAGCCTCCTGATGGGGTCGAGCTATGGCTGCCCTCTGCGGCTGTACCCAGGCGCAGTGGTCTGGATGGACATGTCTGTACATGGTCATTCTGGAAGCCACAGCCAGCTGTGCTCCCACGTGCAATGTCTACCTCCTCCATCCTGCTTGCATCCCATCTCCCACTGTGTAGGCAGCGGGTCCTGCCTTGTCCTAGGATTCTGGCACCAGTGTACTGAGGATGAGTCTCCCCAGAACATTCCAGGGAGCACTGTGCTGCTGGGTGACAGAGTCCCCTCCTTGATACAAAGGCCCAGAGATCCTTCTCAGAAAATAGGACCCCGGAGTGGAGTGCTTCTTTCAAGTGCTGGGGTCATGGAAACTGCATGCGGAACCTTCTCCAAACAGCCTCATACCCTTGTTCACACCATGAGGAAGGACATATTAGGTTAAGTTCCCATGTGCCACAGCACAGGGCCAGCTCCCAGGGCCACTTCAGACACTTGGAAGGCCTTTTGAGTATTTGGTTTTGGTTTTGGTTTTTGTCTTTTTAAAAATCATTGCTTGCCCCTTCTCAGGTAGATTAGCTCAGTCCCTTAGGCTGAATAATTCCTCCCAAACTCCAGAGTTTGCATCTGGAGTGTCCCAGGCAGTGTGCACTTCAGAGTCAGCAGAGGCATACCCTCCTAGGAAGCTGTTTCCCACCTTGCAGCTGTCCCTAGGGAGGGTGGCAGGGTCGTGGTCTGTAAAGCAGCATCCAGAGATTCCATTCAGCCCCTTGCCTTCCTAGCCACAGGACAGAACCAGCTGGGAACAGAGGCACCACCTCCCTGCCCAAGCAGCACTTAAAATTTTTTCTTTTTAAAAATTTATAAGTAGCTGATGTTTCGAGAACCATGGAGTATTTCAAAATATATAAATTTTTGAGTAGTTGAGAGATTTTAATAAAAACGTTTGCATGATATTGACAAAGCTGTCAGAGCGGTTGCCTGGTGAGGTTAGTGTAACTGGTTGGGCGATGTTGCTTGCTATGTCTCTACTCCTTCCCAAGAGAGACAGAGCCTGGTTCTCTGAACCACATCTGCATTAAAACTGGCAGAGGGCATCCATAATGGTGGCCTAGGATCAGTGTTGTCTCCTGGGGTGGTTGTCTTGCTTTCCCTTCCTGACAGCTATCCTAGGCACACTGCGTTCTTTGTATGCAAAACCTACAAACCTGTGTGGACATCCATTGAGCTCATTGGGTGCGCTGGTCTTGGAACCAGATTAATGGGTGGGGTATGTTGTTTATAATTACAGTTATAGGAGTGAACAGAAATTGGCTCTTTTGCTCAGTTCCTTGGTCTCAACCCATTTATTCTTTAGAAGCTCATTATTCTGAACAAAACCCTAAACTCTGCAGATTGGTGATGGGACCAGGGAGGAACTCCCTGAGCAGCAAACTCCAGGGAAAGCCTGTGTGGTAGCTAGAGAAGGAAGGTGTGAAGATACGGAGTTATGAAGAGATTGTGGGAGTAAGCGGAGGTTAGGAAACTTCTTTCAATACATAAGGATAACATTAGCTGAGCTTTGATTTGTCTGTTATTGATTTTTGCTAGCTTTTTAAGGCTTCTGTACACTTAGTTTTGCATACAGTTTTATTCTTTCATTCAGCTTTCTGCATGGAAAGTTCTTCTCCATGAGCACACCTCTGTCTCATTAAATGTGAGGGTCACTTTGGTTCCTTGTCCTACCTGGCTAGTGTGACAAGTTGTACTGAGCAGATGAGACAGGAACAGGCCAGTGTGTCTGCATTTGAGCTTAAGGACCTGCTGAAGAGAAAGTCATACATCTGCCCTGGGGCCACCTTTGCTTTTCCCGGGCCCCCTTCTGTGTGTGTAGAGGACAAGTCCAGGTACTAGGGATCCAGCACAGGGCCTCATGCATGCTAAGCAGGCGCTCTACCAACGAGCCACACCCCCACCCCTGGCATGGCCATAGCGACCCAGCTTCCTGGGCATCTTCAGGACATTTGGGTGCCACTGCATCCCTTGCTGCCAAATGGTCAGAAAACCACTTAAGAGACACATGGTCATCATCCCTCTCTTGCTGTCACTGGAGAAATGGAAGCACTCTGCTTCACCCTTGTTGAACCATGAGTCTGTAATAACTGTGGTCCGTTTCCTCTCTGCACTTGCTCCCGATAAAGGTTCCTCAGAATGCAGATGTGAGCCCTTTCTAGCCCTTGCCTTCACTGTCAGAGAGGCCGATGTGTCACATTTGGCCCCAACTGCAGATGACAGAGAAGATGCAGCAGTGTGTGTGTGGGGGGGGGGTGTTATCTTGCAATCTTTAAAGCTAGGGAAGGCATCTGTTTTCTCATTAAGCTGCTGTGCCTGGAAGGAAGTCAGGGCAAGCCTTCCTTAAGCACCCCACCCCCCATTTCTAATTATCTGTGCTCACCTAGCTGCCTGATGAATAAGCCTGTTGCTGCTGCAGAGCATATTTATAATCTGAGCCCTTGGAGAGAGTGGCAATAAGATCCATGCTTGAAAATTAAGGGACATTTTTCAGCCCTGAAACAAAGTAATGAAACGCTTAAACAGTGCTAGAAATATTAGGGTACTCGGAAAGCTCCAGAGAATCCGACAGATGCTAAACCTATTCCACGAGGCTGTTCTTTAGTATTCTAGTCACTGGAGGCTCAAAGTGTACAAAACATTATTCATGATTAACATCGATTGTGTAAACACATATTCTAAAGGGCGAACCGTCCATTGTCTGGAGCAGCACACTAGTGTTTCAGAGGCCAGCAGGGCCAAAGCCCCTGCCCTGAGTTGGGTCTGAAACTGTTGAGTATTTGTGAAACATGTATTGAGTACCTATTGTGTGCCGGATTCTGTGTTAAGGGTTAGACGTATGATACCTCTTTTAATCCTCATGAGGGCCCTTCAGAAGGAGTGAAATTGCCATCTGCCTTCTAAAAGCTGTGCAACTGGGGTACAGAACTGGTGAGCAGCCTGTCTAGTCATAGTCAGGACAGACTGGAGCAGGGGTGAGCGGAGCAACCTGCCAGAGCCGTGCCTTGCCCTCAATATATGCCCTGGAAAGGCATAGGGGAGGCAGGGGAGGGTGCCTGCCTCACGGGCACAGACCATGGTTAGAATCGACCTCACTGTCAGGTTGGAGTTGTGACATGAATTAAGTTGGAAAGGAAAACTATCAAGAGTACTGCCTTAATTCAAGAAGCACCTCTGTTTCCAACATGAGTGCATGGTAGCAGCTGCCGGGGCCTTAGGTGTGCCAGTCACTGACAAGATGAACAGTGATGCAGGGGAAGCCAGTGCAGAGATGAAGTGAGGAGAATGAACCCCAAGAGGTTGCATAGGAACAGCACCCAAGTAACTGTCAGAAGTGCAGGCACTGCTTAGGAGAGTAATAGATCTCCCCTGCCCAGCCAGAGCTGCATCCCTCAGGTTATCTGTGGGGGCAGGTGGCCCGGGGGTAGGACATCCCTGCTCCAGTGCTTCTCCCTCAAACCTCTCTCAGCTCAGAAGGGAAGATGAGAGGTACCTTGGACTCATCCCAGTAGGCCTCGGAGGTCTGTCCTGCCGGGTGAGCCAGGAGTCAGCTCAGTGCAGGGAGGAGCATGTAGATGCATCACAGAGGGGGACGTGGGTGGTTGAGAGGCCACCCAGGGTGCATCTGCACACAGCGTAGAGACCTTCCATTTCCTTCACAGTATACCAGAGCCCTGGCCTTTGTTGTCAAAATAAGGGCCTGCACAGCACTGTGTGTTTCAACATCTGCGGCACTAATTTCCTCTCCGCTCCAGCATGGCGCCCTCAGTCCTCCTGCCATCCTGAAGAAAACGCTTCTTCTGTCTGGAAAGGTCTAATGGCTGCCCTCGCCTGTCAGCCAAGAGACAGGCTGCGAGTGCTTAGAGGCAGCCTGTCTTAATTGAAGGCAGGCTCCTTGGCAGCGGGAAGGTTGAGCTTGGGTACAGATCACCCTTCTTGGAGCAGCATTTGCTCTGTGCAGCACTCATCTCTTGGGCATCGCTAGCCTGTGGGGATGTGCCTGTGGCTCTGGCCACCATTCCACATGATCTCTTCAGGGAAGACCTCTCCCTTCTGATTTGTCATCTTGACCTAGAAGGCACTGAATCACACAGGAGACACCAGCTCATAAGGGGGCATCCATCTTCTGAGATAAATGTATTTACAAACCTGAATTTGTGGCCTGGACATTCAACAAATGTTTGTTAAGGACGTGCATATGCCAGGTTCTGTGCAAGGCTCTGGGTGGTAACAAGACATTTCTAGTTCTTGCTTTCATTAATTTACATTCTAGTTAGGGGAGAGAAGTATCGAACCATGTATGTAAAGTTGCTAAGAGTGCTATATGGTGACATAAAATAGTGGCTGTGTGCTTTTTTGGTTGAGCAGCCAGGTGAGGCCCATCTGAAAGGTGATGCTTAACCTGAGATCACCGGCCAAGAACCTGTGGGCTCAGGTGGACACCACCTTGGGCTGGACTGCAGGTGTGGTCTTCCAAAGAGGGCAGACATAGTTAGAACAGACATGGCTGACCAGGGAACATTTACTGGGTTCACAGGGCCTCTCCAGGTCTGACTCAGATCACTGCATTACATGGGGAAACTGAGGCACTTACCTGAACTGGATATTCTTTCTGTGACTCTAAGGTCTGTTAACTATAGCAGCCACTAAAGGGAGTGAGTATAGCACAAAGCCTGATTCATGACTTCTATTAGCCAACAAATGGAGCCAAAACCATTCTGTCAGCCAAACCCAGTGCAACTGGACACCTCCACAGTGGGGTGTCACTGTCAAGCAGTCCTTTTGCTAGAAGAGGTTAAGAGATCTGGAAGATTCTTTCTGTGGACAGTGGCCCAAACAGGCCTGACGTGGCTGTGCCTCAGGCAGAACTGTTGAGCTGGAGATTATCATGAAAACCCTGCTCTCTCTCTCTGCCTTTTGCAAGAGGCAGACTTGCAAAGATTTGCAGAGTCAAAAGTTGTCCTGCCCTCCCCTCCACCAGGGAAAGCAGAAGTGAGCCTCTGAGGACAGAGGCCTGTCAGTAAGGCTTGGAGACCCCAGAGCAGAGACACATGAACAAGCTGTGCTCATTGGCCTTTGTCTGTCCCCAGATGGTCTTCCTCTAGGTTGTTGTCCCAGGAGGGTCATGATCCTCTGTCTCATCACTTCTGTAAAAACTCACTGCTCTTTGTTAAAGATGCTACAGAAGCCGGAATTTAAAGGCATCTCTCGGACTTATGCATTCCCTGGTGTGTCCCACATAAATATGGGACATACACGTTGCTAAACTTCTGTTTCCTTTTGTCTTATTAGTCATCTTTTGTTATAGGAGTCTGTTCCAACTGAGAACCTGTAAAGGCTATTACTTTTCCTCTGTAAGGTATAGTTTACATAGCCATTTTAATGATACAAGTTAATGATTTAGTACAACTATCACCATAAACCACTTTTTTGTGTGTGATGATGGTACTAGGTATTGAACCCAGTGTCTTCACCCTAAGCTACTTTCCCTAGCTCCTTTTTATTTTTTATTTTCAGACAGAGTCTCACTAAGTCACTAAATTGACCAGGCTGGGCTTGAACTTGGAATCATCCTGCCTTAGCCTCCCAGAGGGCTGGGATTACAGGCATGTGCCACCATGCCTGGCTACAAGCCCTTTTAAAATAGATCTATTGGGGTGGGGGATTTAGCTCAGTGGTTCCGCCGCCTGCCTTGCAAGTGGAAGGACCTGAGTTCGATCCCCGGTACCAAAAATAAAATAAAATAAAATAAAATAGATCTATTGATCTAGTTAGACCCTCGTTCCCATTTATTGT
Source organism: Heterocephalus glaber (assembly GCF_053883595.1). Taxonomy (NCBI): domain Eukaryota; kingdom Metazoa; phylum Chordata; class Mammalia; order Rodentia; family Bathyergidae; genus Heterocephalus; species Heterocephalus glaber. The sequence goes on along the minus strand of NW_028258173.1, from coordinate 1,924,924 downwards.
CATTCCTATTCAAGCATTTACTGATCTACACTTTCTCTATAGATTTGTGCCATATTCCATTCTTATCAGCAGTGTGTCCAGTGTCTCCATGCCCTCACCAGCCTGTGTTGCCATCTGCCTCTTCATTGACACCCTAGTGGGTGTAAAGTGAATCTCTAGGTTTTATGTGCGATTTGCTAGTGGCCAACAGTGTTGTACAACTTCTGTGTCCTTATTTTCTATTCCTCTGTTGTCAGTGGTGAGTCTGCTGAGACCTTTTACCCATTCTTTTATTTGGATTGTCTTATTATTGATTTGTAAGTGTTATTTACATATTTTGAAATTAAATTCTTCATCAGATATGTGAGTTGCAAGTATATTTTCTCAGGCCAGTTTTAGATTGCAAACATGAAAATGTGCTGCATGTAACTTAGATTGCTCATAAGATTATTATGTTTCGGTCCGGGGATTTAGCTCAGTGGTTTCGCCGCCTGCTGCGCAAATGCAAAGATCCGACAATCCCCAGTACCAAAAAGAAGATTATTACGTTTGTTATATTAAATTTCGGAGTTCAATTTATTTGAGCATTTTCAACATTTCTGATTTAATTCACTTTAAAATTTGTGGAGTTTTTGTCACAAATGAATTGAAGCAGCTGTATTGACTGAGCCCTTACTGTGTTCCCGAATCCGTGCTAAAATTGTTGTGTGTTACCTCATTCCACCTTTCTGTCTCCCTGTGGTGCTCAGTGATATTTCCTTCATTTTATAGATGAAGTGGCTGAGTCTTGGGAGGTTAAGTAACCTGCCCAGCGTGGCACAGCCGGGAGAGGCTACCCGGAGGACCAAGCCCAGGTCTGTGTGGTTCTGTCCCCATCTCTGCAGCATCTCTTCACACCTGCGTGTCCTGGGTTTGGAGCTTCCCAGGGAGAAAGGGTTATTATGGCTGGGGACACACCAGGAAAGGTCTTATGAAGGAAGGAGCATGAGCTTTAAGCCTTCGGGTGTCAGGCTTCAAAGAACAGATTTGATGAACGTGATGAAAAGAGGGGAGGAATCCCTGGCTGGCAGGGGGAGACATCTGTACTTACTGCACAGCCACGAGGAAAACTAACCTGAAGAGCAAGAACAACACCAGCACCTGACTGCACCTGGCATCTGTTTCTGTGGTTCTGACCGCTCCAGGGAGATAGGCATTAAGAGACTGAGGGGTGATGCTGCCACATTAGGGTCTCAGGGACCAAGAAGATGGCTCAGGAGGTGGGAGCTGAGCCCCTGAAATGGACCTAAGAGAAGGAAGTAGCTTAGACATTGCTCCCTTCAGAGAACACTCTGCCAGGGAGGCAGGAGACACCCGGAGGCCCAGCACAGGGTGGCAAGTGCCAGAGGTGCAGTCTCCTTTGGGATTTACCTGACCTTCTTCCCCTCTCTTCAGTTTAGAAGCTGCTTTCCAGCATGCCAGGCTTCTCAGCAGCTCCCTAAGGAGCTGTTTGGAAGAGACCACTCTACACTTTTGTGCCCGAAGCTCTTGTGAAAGGGTCTGCCTGACCTCAGTCTCAACCTGGGAGCCCAGGAAAACCTGCTTTGCAGTCATGCTTCAAACATAAACTTGAACTCAGAGGTGCTATTGAGGAGTTTAGGAATTTGCACTACTTAATTTTTTAAAGGGGTATGTTTTTTAAGGTGTTTATGACACAGTATAAACAAATGGGAAGTTGCCACTCGCCTCTTTGAGTGGTTCCTCCTCTGATGCTTTGTTTGAAGCATCCAGTGGGACCAGGCCTATAGTCGTAGTTTGCTGCTGACTCCAGGGATTGGCAGTGAGTCATCATTCTAGAATAAGCTCAGTGAAAGGTAAATTCTCTCCAGCATTAACTCTTTCTTGCTGAGTCCAAGAACCGCCGTTCCTTTCCTCCAAATTTTAGACTTCATTTTCCTATAGTTTACATAAGTATTAATTAGTAAGATTCTGTGGATATAAACTGTTTGATTTAGAAACTCCAAGAAGAGATTTTTAAATCATCACAAAACAGCCTCCCTGTATGTAGTTTTGTTTTTTTTTTAGCTCAGTCAAATAAGCTAGACATGGTGGTGCATGCCTATAATCCCAGCTACTTTGAGAGGCTGAAGCAGAAGGATCTCAAATTGGAGGCCATCCTGGGCAATTTAGTAAGAACCTGTCTCAAAGTTTTAAAAAAAATAACAAATATTTTAAAATAGTAGAGTGTTTACCTAGCATGCATGAGGCTCTGGATTCAGTTCCCAGTACATACACACACACACATACACACACAACACACACACACACACACACCCCTTACCTTGAGGGAGAATTACGTGATTTTCTAATTTCCAGTGACTCTCAGGTACTGTGATCACCATCTGTTTTGATAACCTCAAGCCAGCATATCCTCCGGGAAAAACTAACAAGTTTTTTTTTTTAAGCACATGTGTTTTAGTTTACAAATAAAAAGTTATTTATTTTGTAGTGCTGGGGATTGTACCTAGGGCCTTGCACACCCCCAGGTCCAGTCCATATATTTTAAACCTGAACATGACCTGAAAGGCCATGGCTTATCAGTAGCTATAAAACCAACTTGGTGGGTCACAGCTAGCATTTTTCAAAGGAAATATCATGTCTTCCTAGTAAGATGAATACTCTGGTTTTATGCTTGGATCCGTGTATTTGTATGTGATTGTGCCTATGTTAGTAAGGTCACCATATGAAAGATATTTTTCATTGGAATTCATGATCAAGAGTCTGAAAACTTCCTCTTTAAAAGAGTGCTGCTCTCATGTCAGTTAGGGACCTGCCCACGCTGCCTGCCTGACTGTCTGTCCTGGCTTCCACAGTGCTGCTAAGGCTTAGCTACTCCTTTCCTTTTTGCAGTCTTGAATCCATGTTCTGCCCTCAGCCTGACACCTTGTTTTGGCTTCCTGTAACCTGTGCAACCCATTTCTGATTTGAGACACTGATAATATATGTCTCACCTGTTGCTACTTTTCTTATTGAAGAGAGTTTTGTTGAATATCTGCCATTTCACTATTAAAAGCCCCTCCCCTTGACCACATGCCCTGACCTTCCAAACCTGATCTTCAGGGTGATGATGACTCACCCTCCTGGTGAGATAAAGGGAACCCTGTACCATCAAGCAATGTCACTGTCTTGGGTGATTTCTGTGGCTGTAGAGTACATTGTTTGGGGTAGTAACATAGCTTCGGGCTGTCTTTGGGTTAGTGTCTGCAGAATGCATCTTCATCCTTATATAGGTTTAAGGTGTATCTCTTTTTAGCAAGATGTAACTAGCCTTTGTTTAGCTTTATTTTTAAATTCAGATTGACTATAGTTAGTTTTAATTGAAATATTTAGTCTGTTTACATTTAGTGTAATTGACATTTTGGGTTTGCGCCTTTTATTTGCTTTCTTATTTTTCCTCCTATTCTTTTTCCCAGTCCCCTTTATTTTTTCTCCCCAATTGCGTTATTTTAAATTGATTTAACAATTTGATTATTCCTTTCTCTTTCTCAATTGGCTTGTTAATTTTACTTTTTTCTCAGTTATACTTTGGTTACTCCACAGCAACTTTTTTTTTTTTTCTGTTAATGGCCAGGCGCTACATACCTCTAGCCTAAAGGCTTGGTAGGCCACATAGGTCTCTATCCAATACTGTATCTTTTGTTACGACCCTTTAAAAATATAAGAATCATTCCTGGCCTGTGGGCCTTATAAAAAACATGCTACTGGAGCATTGGCCCTTGGGCCATGATTTGGTGCCCTCTGCCTGAGAGGCCACAACATATACTTTGTGGGGTCCAGAATGATTAGCACTTTATGCTGCCCAGGCAACTCAAGGACCTTAGGACTCTAATTCCATTTACTCGCTTTCGGACTTCTGTGTAATTATTCACATGTTTGTATTTTTTTTGAGGGGGGTTGTTTTTTTGGCACCAGGGATTGAACTCGGGTAAGGCAGACGGCAGAACCACTGAGCTAAATCCCCAGCCCCTATTCACATGTATTTTAATCTATATCTTCACTTCTATCAATGTTAGTACTATTCTGTAGAGCTAGTATTCACGTTTGCCAACACATTTACATCTTCTATTCTTCATTCCTTCTTGCATCTCAGAACTCCCATCTGAGATCTTTTCCTTTTAATTTTATTACAGATCTGGTTTAAAAAAAAAAAGTCTGTTGTTTAAAAATTCCATAATAGCCCCTTTGTTTTTATGCTTTAAAATGAGCGTTATCAAGAGACAGTCAATAATATACCCCACTGTAACTCTGTAGTTGGATGGGTGTTAACAGATTTATATGCCCATGGAACCACCACTACCATCAACATTAGTCCAGTGTTCTTTGTGACCAACCCAACCGATCCCTCTCCTTACTCCCAGGTACAGGCCTTTCTCACTGTGTGGTAGATTTAGCTTTTTCAGAACTTCATGTAAATGGAGAGATGCAGGATGTGCTTGTTTGTGGCTTTTGCTCAGTATGATGCCTCTGAGTTTTTTGCTGTTGGGGTATCAGTACTTCATTCCTTTATTTGGCAAGTCACATTCCAGTCTCTGTGTCACAGTTTCTTGTTGATGGACATATCATCGTTTGAGCTGTTGTGAACAAAGCTGCTACAAACAATCATGTACAAGTTTCTGTGTAGAAATATGTATTCATTTCACCTGGATAAATGCTTAAGTGTGGGATGGCTGGCTCATGTGGTAGGTGTGCAATGAATTTTATTTTAAAAGCTCCTAGCTGCTCTCCAAGTGATATACCAGCTTATATTCCTACCAGTGGATGAGCACGCCCGTTGTTCTCCGTGCATGTCAATTCTGGGCATTCTTTTAACTTGAGCTGTTCCAACATATATATATAGTGCAATATCATTATGATTTTAATTTGTATTTGCCTAATGACTCATGATGCTAAACAGCTTTCTATGTGCTGCTGCTGCCCATTATATTTAATAAAATAAATGTTCAAGTCTCTTGCCAATTTTTAAATTGTGTTGTATTTCTTCAAGAGTCCTTATGAATTTTGGAGTCTATCTTAGATCTATATATTGTGAACATTTTTGCTCAGTCTCTGCCTTATGTTTTCATTTTCAAAACAATTCTTTGAAGAACAGAAGTTTTTCATTTTGATGAAGTTGAACTTAGTAGTTTTTTCTTTTATGATCATGCTTTCTGGGTCCCAAACTTTGCCTACTCCACCCGGAGTTGTAAAGATTTTTTCCCTAGGACTTTTATAATTTTACCTTTAAATGTTTAAGTGTGTGATCCATTTCAAGTTAGTTTTATATATAGTATGCAGTAAAGGTCAAAGCTGCGCCCCCTCCCCACATAGATACCAGATTGTTCTAACACCATAGTACCATGTGTAGAAATGACTTTTTCTCGTTGAATTACTACTTTGGTATCTTAAATGAAAATCATTTGCCTATGATTATATAGTTCTATTGTATTGTTCTGTTTTATTGATCTGTGTGTCTCTCCTTATGCCAGTACCACGCTGTCTTGATCACTGTAGCCATAGTGTAAGTCTGTTCCTTTTGAAGTAGTTTTGGCTATCCTAGCTCTTGCATTTCATATAAATTTAAAAATCAGCCTGTCAGTTGTAATATAAACTTGATGAGATTTTGGTTAGGGTTGCATCCAATCTGTAAATCGATTTGAGGAGAATTACCATCTTACTAGTATTGAATTTCCTTGTCCATGAACATAGTATATGTATATTTGAATTTTTAAATTTTTTACTTTCGTCTTATAAATTTAACAAATGTCATCAAGCATCTGCAGCTGCGACAGTCTCAGTGTAAAGCAGTGAGGTATTTTTGGGGGGAGAGTGTTGGTTCAAGTGGAATACACTTTATAAGTGGAAGGAAGTGGAGGTAAAAAGAAGTCAACGACAAGTGTGGAGGTTATTTAGTGAAAGATAGGGAGATCCTAAGGCTTCTTTGCCTAGTTTTGATTTAAGATATGACCAGTGACATGGGGACTTGGAGCCCAGAAGAAAGGCTCACTATTGAAATTTGAACCATGTCACATATGATTCTGAACCAGGTCTTCCTCTTTCATTGCTGATTGTTACATGTAGTTTCTGGAGTTGTAGCTGCTGAGGGCATGTTGCTAAGGCTGCAAGTGTCTGCTGGACATGGAGGCATCTGGTGTGTGTGCACTTTCTTTACTAACCACTCTTGCTGTGGTCTGCTGTGTGCTCTCTCTCCAGTTTTTGAAAGTGTGCACCTGCTCGAGCAGTTACAGTGTGTTAGCCATTGTACTTTATACACATCGTCTCATTAACTTAACCAAATGAAGTGGGTCCTGATTGACATTTCACAGATGGAACTGAGCACAAAAGAAGTTGGGTAATAATGCAAATAGTGAAAGTCCCAGACCCACATCCTGACTTTGGTTAGCTGTGGTGTGTTCTGTCCTAACCTGCTCTGAGTCTTGGAACACCCATGTGATTTACATATTTGTTCACTGTGATTCCGTAAGTGCTGGAGTGTGTCCATCTTCCATAATCATTGGCACATGTTCTTTGGTTTTCTTAGTACTGTTTAGTTTTAACTGTATGTATCTCACAAATATTTTGTTAAATTAATTTCAGGATTTTTATTGTTTAATAATAGCATATCAAAATATAATTGATTTTTGCGTAATGACTTCATTTCGTCCAAACTTGATAACCTTACGCATTAGTTCTGATAGCTGTTTTGTAAATTTCTTATCTGTGTATGTAATTACATCATCTGCATGTACATAGTTTTACATTTTCCTTTCAAAACTTTGTTTTTAATTCCTTTGTCTTGCTTTATTATACCACATAATGCTTCCAGTACATTGTTAAGTGGGAGCAATAAAACTGGGCATCCACACCCTGTCTCAGAGATCAGTTGAGGAAGAAATATTTTGTAGTACACTATCAAGTATAATGTATGCTGAGGACTTTTACTGGATATCCATTATCAATTGAGGAAGTTCTTTCTACACCTAGTTTTCAGAGAGTTTCTGTCATGAACTGGTATTGAAATTTGTTTAAAAAAACACTTTCCCTATATGTGCTGAGATGATGGTGTGCTTATTTTCCTCTATTCTGTGTGTTGCATTATGTCATTGATGTTCAAAGATTAAAGGAATCTTCCTTGTGTTCCTGTGACTAGCTCTGCTTATCCTGGTGTTGCCCTCTGGTGCACAGCTGCATTCCACTTGCCAGTGTTCACGAGAATTGACTGTTGCACTTTGCCTTCACACCTTGGAGACCACAGCCATGCCTCCCATATTCCCCCAGACTGGCCCAGACCTGGGCCATGAGTATCCTTGTTGGTGTGCTCCTGGCACCTGAAGGAGAAGCTGCTCTCCACCACTGCTCTTTCCTCTGGAGTCCCTTTGTCCCTCGTGTGTGCCTCTATTTTCTGTTTTGCATTAAATTTTCTTTGTTTAAGTGACTTTTTAAAAATTCTCTCCTGACCAGACCTATACTAATCCTTACTCCCATAAGGATTGTATGGATTTTTCTTTCACTGTTTTTAAGGTTTTCTCCTTTTGGCCTTTCGCAGGTGTGTCTTGATGTGCCTACATGGGCATAGTGTGTGTGTGTGTGTGTGTGTGTGTGTGTGTGTTTAGTACTGGGGATGAGCCCAGGGGAGCTATATTCCCAGACCTTTTATTTTTGATTTTGAGACAGGATCTCAATAAGTTAATAAGTTGCCCAGGCTGAGCTAGAATTTGCAGTCCTCCTGCCTCAGCCTCCCAGTGTTGGGATTACTGGCATGTACCACCTTGCCTGGCTGTAGGTGGAGGTTTTTAGACTTATCCTGTCTTGTGTGTGTGGCATTTCTTGGCCTGTATGCTATAGACTGACCTACACACTCCCAAATTCATATGTTCAGTCCCCAAGGTGCTGGTGTGTAGAGATGAGGCCCTTGGGAGATGATTAGTTTTAGATGAAGTATTGAGAGTGAGACTTGTGATGGGATTAGTGCCTTAAAAGTAGAGGAAGAAACACAAGTGGAGTGTGTGTGTATCTGTGTGTGCACATTGAGAATAACCTTTTCCCTAAATGCTGATTATCTCAGGTGTTGTTTATACTGGTGGGAAGCTAACACTTTCCCCAGCATGCTCACAGCCTTTCCAGTTGTTCTCCAGATGAGAATGGTCTGAATCACCAATCTGCCCTTCCCAACTGTCATCAGAACCCCAAGAGACACACAGGAGCACATGCTCCAGACTTGGATATTGTGTGGGGCCGCACTGACTCAGCTTGTTAGATGGCATCACAGTGACTGCAGTGGTGTGTGACAGCACTGGAAACCACAGCTGCACACCTGGGGTCCTGCTGTGCTATGCAAAGATGACTGTGTCCACTCTTTCTCACCAGGCTTTCTTGTCTCCCTCTCCTACTGACTACTCAGACATGTCCTGGCCCAGTGGGAAGAGATTCTTCTCTGGCTTTAAAATTGCAGACTGTTCAGGCTCATCTCGTGTGTTATAATTTATGACCCACTGGTCTCCCACTCAGAAGGACCATGGCTGTGATCACTGGATCCGTGGGTGGCTGGATACTAGTGCTGTGTAAGGAGTTCAGCAGTGTTGAAGATGCTTGGATTGTGCCCCATTTTAAAAGTGAAGAGATGTCTAAGTGAAAAGATACTGGGAAAGAGTATCATAGACATGTGTCATGATTTGGCACAGGGGAATGTTAGCTCAAGATATTTTCTTGAGTCTCTCAAAAATTCGTCTAGTACATTAGTTCCCTATTTCAAGTTTTTTCCCCATAAATTTGCATTTTTATAAATATTGGGAAAATATACGTGCATGTTTTGTACATCTAGTTTCAATATAGCATTCATTGATGGGAGCAAATATGTGTACTCATACATATTGCTACATGTATACACATATTCATACATCTCCCTCAACAATCTGTGAGCTTCTTCCTTACCCCAAGTCCTGGGGCCTGGTACAGAGCTTTTGCCTTACCTAAGACATCACCATTGTGCACTGACCTGGGTTTTCAAAAGAATTGTTTTCAGAGAAAATCACCAGCCTCACCTCCCCATGACCTTTATCAGGGAACATTTCTAAGTGATGAATCATTAGTGTCGTAATGATCTTGCCCCAGGTTCTCTGCACCATCTTTTCTTAATAGCCATTTAGATTAAATAAAGTAAAGGTATATCCTACTTGAATTGAACTTAATCTGTGCTATAAATTTGTAAAATAATACATTTTAAAAATATTTTCTCGGGCCAGGGATTTAGCTCAGTGGTTTTGCCACCTGCTGCGCAAGCACAAGGATCCGAGTTCGATCCCCAGCACCAAAAAAATTTTTCTCTAATTTTCAGAAATACTTGCTTTAGCTTCCCTCTTATTAAAAGAGAAAAAATTTAATTTTTTCAATATGTTATGTAAAGGCTGTTTTTAGTGCGTTATAGTATTACATACAGAAAAGCAGAAAAGATTAAAAATCATTCATAATTGCTGCTATGCCAGGATAATAATTTTAATACTTTGCTGCATACCCTCCCACACTATTTACTATGTATTTGTGAGGGTTTGGGTTGTTTGCGTGGTTGTTTTTGTTTTCAATATAGGAAATAAGCGCATGCCTATAATCCCAGCACTCAGGAGGCTGAGGCAGGAGGATTCCTATGAGTTCAAGGCCAGCCTGGACTACATAGTGAGTTCAAGGCCAGCCTGAACTATGTAGTGAGACCCAGGGCCTTAACATAGAGTTACACCCCAGCCCTTGATTAGTTTTTATTTTGAAACAAAGTCTCACTAAGTTGTCCACGCTGGGCTCAAACTTGGATCCTCCTGCCTCACCCTTTCAGAGTACTGGGGTTACAGGCATGCACCACCATGTCCAGCTTATTTCTGGGTATTTTAACAAAAATGCAAGCATTTCTATTCATAATAAGTTATTTCGGTGCATTTCAAATTATTTGATTTCTGTGTATAAAGAGATACCTGGAGATATGACAAACAAAATGTTTCTAGTGGTTTTTAGATGATGAAATTCAGACCATTTGTATTATCTTCTCAGTTCCTTTTTTATATTCTCATCTGAATATTTTTAATGATCTCATAACATTTTCTCAGAAACCATGGTTTTTCACTAAACATTCTGCTCAGACATAGCATTGTGAATGGGCCATGCATGAGCACTCCTATACGTATACAAGGCCCTCACTGTCAGAGAGCTCCTAGGTAAAGATGCAGCATCTAAGGCAGAGATACCCACAGCACTCTGTGGGAAAGCACAGGATGGAGGAGGCATGGGGAATGTCTCCCGAGAAGAAAGCAGTTGAGCTAGAGAATGAGGGGTTCATCTGGGCCCACACCAGGAAAAGGGGGTTGTGGTCTGCACAAATCTGAGAGCATTGTGGATGTCTGCTAAGGACCAGTGATGATGCTGGAAAGCCATATATTTGGTGAAGGAGAAAGACAGGGAGAAATAGAAAATAGTACAAAGAAGGTAAATGTGAAAGTGTGGATTACTGAATCTCCCACATACCACTTGTGCTGTCAGCTGTTCTGGGGAACAGGCACTGAACAGTAGGGGTGCAGAGGTTTATTGGGCAGCAGCACCTGTCTGGGCTGGGAAGGAAGCTGTATCCTAGGAGAGCTGTTCAGCTGGATCCTGGGAGTAGCCAGGCCTTTGTCTTTGTCATGCTCTGACTTGGGTTGGGGCTGCCCAGAGAGGACTAAGTCATTACCTGAGAGCCCTCAGAGACCCTGAGCATGAACAGCTAGAGAGTATCACCTAATGCTACTCTGCCCTCTGAGGGTCTGGGCAGTGTCCATAGCCGCTACACAGCCATGAAGAATTAGGATTCTATTCACAGAGTGACAAAGAGCCATCAGCATGAGTGGGAGCAGTTTTTTAAGTAGAAGTAACATGACTCAGACTTGTGGGCTGTTGCAATTATGCAGTGTGGTTAGCACTCTGCCAAAAACTGTAAGGAGATTGATATATATCTAGGAAAGAAAGTCGTTGTCCATAGGAATTTATTATCTAGATACCCAGAAAGAAAATTAATATATGTGGAGCATTGGTGAATAATAGAGTGCAAAGAAGGGCACAGTGGAGTGCCCAAGAGGGTCGGAGGAGGATATGGCTTCTCATTCAGGTACAGTTCAATAGGAGTTTGAGATAGAAAGGCATTTAGCAGCATTTAATGTCTCCCATGCAGGGGTCCTGGTGGAGGGGGTGATAGTACAAGAGCGCCGTTGCTACAGCCTGATGCAGAAGGGACTTTGCGGGGGTAGGGTAGAGAGCCACCTGGAGTGATTGCACGGATGGTCATAAAGACATCAGGGAGGGCAAAGGAAGAAGAGGGTGGCCCAAGAGGAGAAGCGCCAAGTGGGTACTCAAAGCTGGCTCCAGGCTCAGGTCCCAGTACCCATGGGGATCGGGTTGTTGAAGAGCACAGTGTACATCAGCAGCACTGGGGTCGCCAATAATGGCCTCTAGGTTGACATCAAGGAAGACAAGTCCTGGCAAGAAACAGGAAGCTGCAGGGGTGCCTTGATGTCTGGGGAAAGGTGGAAATAAGTCCTTCAGGTGGCAGCATGCTGGAGAAACTGGGGGGACTGGGTGCCCTTGCTGTGTCTGCTTTTGGCATGCAACCCATTTTATTTTAGTCTCCAAGTTGCACATACGGCTAGCCTTCGTGACTCAGAGCAGAGAGGCAGGATGCAGAAGTCACTCTTCCACAGCACAGCTGGGACTAGAATTTGTCTCTTCTCATCTTCAATCCAGTAATCTGTTCCCAAAGCACAGCTTCTCACACTTTTCACATACAGATTCATCCTTGATTAACACTGTATTTAAACTTTTAAAATGCCACCTTGGTTACTAATGCAGTTCTCTAGGGAGCAGAGGAGCTTATGGAGTGAAATATGGTCTTAAATGTGGCGCTCTAGCTGCCTGGATCCTTCTGGGTCCTGCAGCAGCGCTCGATGATCCAAACAGCCTCCGAGGGTTCTGGGTATGGCAGTGTCCAGGTCAGATCCTATAGAAGGGAAAACAGAAACCATGTCTGAAATGACTTAATTCTGAATGACATGAAGAGCAGGGGAGATGAAGTCATTTCCACCTTTGTCATCTGAAGAAGGACCTGGCTGTGAACAAACTGAGGATCCACACAGATGGAAACCTCACACAGGTAGATCCTGAGCGTTTCTAAAGCCTTTGGTGAATGGCATAGCCTGGTGGTTTATTTGGGTTTTTCTTCCCGCTTGTGCTTGCTCAAAGGAGGGCGGCTTGGCTCCCATTTTAAACTTCTTGATGGAAGAGCTGTATGCACACTGCCAGTGCTCAGCCTGTCACATGCTTCTGGTATTTTCTCATGTGGTGAGAAGCTGTCCTGGTCCTGCTGGCATTGTGCCCAGAACTCCGTGTAGACTGAAAAGACTGACATCTAGCTGGGAAAGGTTTGCTTTGGTGCTAAGTAGGCTAATGTGTGTGTGGTGGAGATTTTGGCCTTGCCCAAAGAAAAAGTCTGGCCTTTGTCCCCAGCTTCTATAAGGCCACCTGTGTCAGATCAGATAGGGTCTGATGTCTATGGGTGGGCTAGAGCCGGTCATACCTGGCAGTCCTGGGGTGGGCTCTCCACAGTGGGAAGACCAGCCTGTGGTCCAGCAGGCTCTGAGTCCTGTAGCAGTCAACTGGAGGCTGAGATCAGTCATGCAGACAGACAGTCCACCAGTCAGTCATACCTGTGCAGTGGGTCCTGGGTGGCCTTGCTGGTTGGCACAGTACCCCATGCATGTTGTCTCATCCATCCTGGGAGGGTAGCATGTCTAGACTCTAGAGAGAGGACACAGAAAGTCCCCAGTTGAAGCTTTTCTGAACTGTATCCAGTGGTCTCTTGACTTCTGACCTGTATTTCTCTGCAGTAAATGGTAACTGGGATTATAAGCATGTCTAGGGCATCCTAGTGAAGTACTGAAACTGAGGGGGTTGGGAGCCCTTCACTTGTGGGTGGCATCAGTAACTGGAGCTATCTGGAGGAACTTCAGATACACTGACAAGAGAGAGAACTTGTGACAAGTGCTTGGCACAAGCACCTTCTACCCTTACTCCATGCACACTGTGGCACTTGTATGTTTGTTAAGTCTAGGCACAAGGAGTCAACCTGGTGACCATGCCAGGTTGATCTGCCATGCCACTGTGATGAAGAGGGCAGCAGGTGTCCAGCCAGGCCCTGGAGTTAGGGAAAGGAGGGAGGTACGGTGCTTGTGCTGGAGCCACAGAAAGGGCCGTGATGGAGAATTGTGGAAGGTAGTGTGGCCCCCTCTATAGCCCGGGCCACATAGCTGTCCCCAGGGTCTAGTCTGTGGCCCGTGCTGGAGACATGGAACCATCTCTTACTAGCTGGGTTTGGCCGGTCCATCCAGGGTACTTGAAGAAACTGTCCAGGTGTGGATGTGGAGAGGGAGAAAGAGGAAGATGGAGCCAGAGTTTCTAAGGAATGACCTGTGTTGGTGACAGTCTTGTCAGCTTTTACGGAGAGGGTTTTCAGCATGTATATTTCTCATCTACAGACTCGAGACATGAGTGAGTGTCTTAGAGCTCCATGTCCACCCTGGGACAACCTCAACACCCCTTTCTGTCCCTTTCCCAGGGCCACGTTCTTTCCAGGCAGCTGGCCCGCACTGGTACTTGAGAGCCACCTGGAGATCTCTGATGAAGTGGCTTCTTGGGCTGTTTCTTGAGGTTAAAGAAACTTCTCCCTGGCAATTGTCTCTGCCTTCATGTAGCCTGTGGACAAAGCTCTGTTGTGGTTTGCTAGTCCTTCCCTATTGTTCTTATTCCTCCTGTCCTTCATGGAGAGCCCGTGGCAGGCATCTGGGGCACCTTGCCCATGGCCCTAGCCTGTGCTCACTGAAGTGAGAGCGGTCAGTCCCCACCATCCTGTGCCAAGTTCACCTTGGTCTTTCCTCCACTGTGGGTCCTGATGATGCCCCACTGCCAGTTACTTTGCAGTCATTCCACAACTGATCCTGGGGCTATGCGTGCAAACCTCCTTGTTGGAACCAGTGTCTCCATGTAGAAGTAGAAATTCTTTCTTGAATTTGGAAAGCTTTTTTTAGACTTATAATGTCACTGCTTTAGAGAATTAGTGTGGTTTCTTCATCTCCTGTCTCTTGTCCCATCACTATGCCTCCTTGAAGAAATAGAAACTATTTTTGTTCCTAAATGAAAAGGCATGGAGAGAGCATGGGTATGGCAGAACCATGTGGAAGTCAGCCTGGCCCCGTGCCCCTTCCTGAAGTGGAGCTTCTGAATGTCGCTCAGACACAGGAATTATTCGAGGCAGTGGGTGACTGCAGTGGGAATTATTAATCTGTTCAATCTTAATAAATAGCAAGGATCACACTCTAGACTCCAAACTAAATTGCTTTGAACATTTTCCTTCTGGGAGAAAAAGTCTCAGTCAGATGTAATTAAGCTTGATACCTGGTGGATAAAATTAAACTTCCTATAGAGCAGGAAGAAATGTGCCCACACCTCATGGTTTTGCACACGCTGTTGCCACTGCCGCCTCCCTTCCTGCTGTAGGACCACGGCCACCCATTCCAGACCAGTGCTCCGTGCGGCTACCCTTCACTGCTCTTTCTAAACTGGCAGCATCCCTGTCACCTCTCGCCCTTTGCGTGTCCTGTCCGCTGCATTTGCCCTCCCCATGTGCACATGTTTATTGCCCACTAGACCATAAGCTGCACAATTTGGGCCTTGATAAGTCACCTCTGTGCACAGCCCTTTTACCGGAACTCTGGATTATCTGTTGAATGCATGGAAGATAACCAGACCTCATAGGGAGGCCTTCCTTGGCTCTCTGGGGTTGACAGCACACATCTGCAGTGTGGGAGCCACAGAGCGGCTGTGATGGAGAATAGTGGAGGGTGCTGTGGACCCCTTACAGCCCAGCCACACAGCTGTCCCTGGGGTGCAGTCTGTGGCCTGTGCCGCAGATGTGGAACCATGTGTCACCAGCTGAGCTTGGCCCCTCCGTCTAGGGTACATGAAGAGGCTGTCCAGGTGTGGGTGTGGAGAGGGAGAAAGAGGAAGATGGAGGCTGAGCTTCTAAGGAGTGACCTGTGGAGAGTTGTATTCTCCTTGAGAGGGAACTGTGTAGGAACTTTGAAAATCATAGGGGAGGCAAGGAGGTCCTCCTGGCTCCATGCTCAGCCAACCCTCCCCCGGGTCTGAACCTTCGCCCCCCCACCCACCTTCGTCTCCTGCCTCCTTAGCTGTGGCAGTACCCAGATGGCACTAATGGAAAATGCATCATGTTTTCTAGGATTCCTGGCCGGCTGAATGACCGGAGGACTCCTCTGGGTGAGCTGAACTGGATCTTCACAGCTATCACAGACACCATCGCGTGGAATGTGCTCCCCCGGGGTGAGGCTGTGGGCTGGCTGGCCACTTGGGGGCACTGCTGACCCTTGGGTAGGAAAGTGGTTGAAGGGGATCAGTTCATTCTCTGTCAGTGAGGAAAACTGACAGGAACAAGAGGAGGGGGTGAGAAGGACACAGCGGGAGCCTAAGGAGACTTCTGTGAGGAGGAAAGAGTAGCGGTGTGTTGAGCACAGGGAGCAGTGGTCCACAGTGAGCTCAGCATCGGCCCTGTGCTGAGTGTCAGTCCGTGCTTTTCCGGCTGGGCTCAGGGCTTAGCTTTCTTCATGGACTTTGGCGCTGTCCCTACTCCCTCAAACCGGAATTGCTATTCTAAGACTTACTTGTATTTTTTTGTTTCTTGGTTGCTCATTTGTATATAAGCTTACATGTGGATGTGTGCCTATGTGTGTATGTGCTTATATACATATGTGTGTTTATGTGTTTGTGTGGGGGGGGGGTGTGTGTGTTTATAGTGGAAATGTGTATTAGTCCCAACCTGTTTATAGTAATTTTGGGTAAATGTAAATTTGTGTATTTGACTTTAAATGGTAGGCACCAATCTCTGAAGACTCCATTTATCTTTTATCTACCCTCAGACCTTTTCCAAAAGCTCTTCAGACAAGACCTGCTGGTGGCGAGTCTATTTCGAAATTTTTTATTGGCAGAAAGGATCATGAGGTCGTACAATTGCACCCCCGTCAGCAGCCCCCGACTCCCACCAACTTACATGCACGCAATGTGGTAAGTGTCCTGGCTGATAGCACTGCTGGTGATAGGTTTGATGGTGTGAACACCCTACTATGGCTGCGTGGGTGTAATGAGCTCTGTGCTCTCAGTAGAGAGGCCTGTTCCCAGACTAAGACAGAGCTGAATAGAATGGGAGGATCTTCAGAAGTGAGAGACACCAAGAACATTTCTACATCAGCAGGCTCAGTGGCTTTAGGCCCGGAAGTTCCCCAGTTCAGAGTGCAGCAGTAGGCACAGGACTGCTAACCATGTAGAGACATATACTGAGAGGAAGAAATTGCTGCCTGGGCCTGTGAAGAACATCCAGGATTGCTCCAAGAATTAAAACCACTGGGCTCAGGACCAGTTAATATGTATGTTTATCTCTCACACACACATTGTAACCTTTTATTGCTGTTGATTATAATTTTCTCCTACTATTTCTTTATACTAATAATATTCATATCAACAACAATAATAATATAATTTTGTTTTAACCTAGACATAGCTGAAGACGTGGTTTCTTCCTCTTTCATTGTTCTCTGTGTTAGCCTTTTGTTACTGTAACAAAATGCCTGAGATAATCAACTGAGAAGGAGGAAAGCTTTACTTTCGCTCACAGTTTCAGAGGTTTCAGTCTGTGGTCTTTTGGCCCCTTGCCTTTGGGTCTATGGTCAGGCTGCTCACTGTGGTAGGCGTGAGTGGTGGAGAAAACTGCTCACTTCATGGCAGCTGAAAGCAAAGAGAGGGGGAGGAGATGCCACAGACTGTGTCCTCTTGGAGGCTGTACCTTCAGTGACCTGACTTCCTCCTACTCGTCCCCTCTTCCCGAAGGGTTCATACCTCCCACGGCACACAGGCTAGAGACCATGTCTGCAATACAGGGGCCTTTGGGGGCACTCCACATCAAAACAACAGCACTTGTAACACAGCTGGGGTTTGGGCAAACTCAAGCATGGGATAACAGGGAAGTCTTGGTTCAGCACATCAGTAGGAGAAACCCTAATACAAAAGTTGAAAGAGCAGTTTGCCTGTATTTAACCTTAAAGTCCATCGCGTGGTTTATTCTGGTGGTCTCACTATTTTGGCTAGTGACTTACGTTTTTAAGTTTGTAAGTGACAGCTTTCCTCCAGCACTGGCTACCCAGAGTAAGGACTGTGTAAACTCACTGCTGTCATCCACTCAAAGACAGTCAGAAACTACATTACTTATATGCAGTAAACCAAAAATGCAGTGTGCCCAGTACACTTGGGATGTCAACACACAATCTGTATACTTTGAACGGGCTTCCGGGGTTAGACAGAGAGCACTGGTGGAGAGGAACAAGGAAGCTGAAGTAGACCACTGTAGAAGCGCTGCTAACAGCATCTCAAACAATGTACATAGGACACAGCATGACAGATTCGCTTTTCAAGATGTCATAAGTGACAGACCTGACAGAGAGCCACTGTAATACACTTAGCAAATAATTACACATTTGTGGGCTACTTAGAGTAAACATTTTTGTGAGAGTACATACTTAAGACAGCCTTTCTCGGTGGCATGGTGGCACACACCTGTAATCCCAGCACTCTGGGAGGCTGAAACAAGAGGATCACAAATTTTAGTGCTCCTGGGCAACTTGGAGACCCTGTCTAAAAAAAGAAAGAGAGGGGCCAGGGATTTAGCTCAGTAGTTCCGCTGCCCGCCTCAAAAGCACAAGGCCCTGAGTTCGATCCCCGGTACCAAAAAAAAAGAAAGCTTTAGTCCCTTAAGAAAAGTAATGCCTTACATCCTATTTCTTCCAATTCAGGTTTTTAAAAAAATTTTATTATAAAAAGGAAAGGTAAAAAAATAAATAAAAAGTCCCGAAGGGTCAGTGGTACACTTGGTCACAAATTGACAAGCACCTCAGCACTAGGAGTGTGGTACCCTGCCTACCAGAGTGCCCTCATGAGGTGCAAGAAGTCACCAGCTCTCCTCCTCATCTTGCTCCCACCTGACTGCTTTAGAAATAAACCCCTGGAAACATGTTCCTTTTTAGCATCTTTTTTTTTCTGAATGTAAAAATGCCTCCTTTAGGATATATTTGGCTGCCTAGTGTTAAAAAAAAAATAGAAGCCAAACACAGTGCTACGTACGTGTCAGACCACCCAACTGAGAGGCTGAGGCAGGAGGACTGCAAGTTTGAGGCCACCTTGGGCAACTTAGTGAGATCTTGTCTCAAAATAAAAAGGTCAGGGGCTGTAGTTCAGTGATGGAGCTCTTGCTCAGCATGCATAAGATCCTGGGTTCAGTTGCCAATGCTACCAAAAAAAAATGTTCATTGCCTTGGGGTGGAAAGTAAAAGACCAGAGGCTGAGTAGAAAAACAGAAGGAACAGCAAGGGCTGATGGGACCAGGAAAAGTAGCACTTGGGATGACCAGTGCAGGACAGCCACATCTGTCCCCATCATTCCAGAGGTAGGTAGGTAGGTAGGTTGGTTGGTTCGTTCATTTGTTTGTTTGTTTGTTTGTGGGGGTTGTTGCTGCTGTCCTTCTAACTACTTCTGAACTCTGGAGTTGGTCCATGCACTGTGTTTATACAATTCCAGGCTGAGAGAAGCCAGGTCCTTCCCTGCCCTGCAGCTAACATCTCGGCACTAGCCTGGAGCCTGGGAGCAAGGCCCTTACCTTGTGAGCTTCTTGAAGCTGGTCCTCAGTGGTGGTCCTCACTGTGCTAGATGCATGAGGTGCCATGTCAGCCCACAGAGGCCCAGAGAAGCCTGGGGAAAGCTTGCACCCCTGGGTCCCCAGGGCTGTGCAATGATTGACTTCTCGTGTCATGCGTGCACACTCACCTCTTTCTCTCTCCTGACTCCGACCTCCTAAGCATCACAGCGGTCATCCAGGGTAACATGTGCCTTGACTTGTGGTCCACCACCCTGCAGAGCACCACTGTGGACTCGTGTCCTCCCTTTCCATTTTGAGGCTAATTCTGTATGTGTCAGGTTGGGTTGCCAAGGGGACAGACCCTGAGATGGGTCACAGAGGTCATGAGGCTGCTCAGAAGCACAAAGAGAAGGGGCACTCAGGGTTGGGCAGAGAGGAAAGCTGTGTCCCACCCAGTTTCAGTACTGGTCTCAGCCCCCTAGGAAGCTTTGAGGGTGGGCTAGGAGGCAAGGCCGGGTTCTTGCCCAATCAGTGGAGCCCGTCACAGGCAGCCACCTGCAAAGACCCTGGTGGCCCAGAGCTGTCCACCTGCAGCAAGGCAGGGAAACCACTGACCTGCAGGGGCCCTGCCCAAGCACTCAGGTCAGTTTCTTATGTAAGAAAAAATTTTATACCTCCAGACCCCATTCAGTGGGTCCCTCGGAGATCAGAAGGCAGAACGCAGAGTTTCTCTCCTGCACAGGCTCAGTGCTCTGGCTCCCACCCAACCTGTTCCAAGAAGCACATTTCCTTTCCCCACCCAAAGGTTTTTCCCATCGGTTTTGCGTAGCTTGTCACCAGGCCCTATCAAGGTCCACAGCAGTGACCACAGGGCTGGACTTGATAAGGCAACCTGCAGCAGCCCACCTCGGTGAGATCCCAGTGCTGCCCAGCCCCCAACCTGGTCAGTGGGGGAATCCCATTAACTTGAGGGTGTGACAGGAACAGCCTGTGCTTCTGAGCTGAGGGGCAAGATGCCCTCTCCCTGTAGTGGGGTGTCACCACCAGGAAGGGTAAAGGCCGCGCAGCAGGGTCCTTTCCACTCCCACCTCCTCCCACACTTCTGACTGGCCTGTAATTAGACATGATGGACAGTTCAGGTGACAAACTGGAAACAGAGCAAGCTGAGGGGCAGAGGTGGTGTGTGCATGCTGGGCCACCTTTCGTTGCCTAGCAGTGGCTGGGAACCACCTGAGTCCAGACTGGGGGAAGGCACTGGTTTGGGGCTTTCACCTTCATGTGGCTAAAGCGGCATCCTGTGCCTTGCGTTCTTAGTTCTTTTTTCTTGTTTAAACCCAGGCCTTAAGCATGTGTTTTGTGAACTATTTTGGCTTCTGACATAGACATGCAGACTCCTCCGTCAGTCACTTGGCCTCACCAAAAGAAATAGCTAAATGTGGAAAAGGCATGGCAACCTAGACTTCCTAAAAGAGCAGTGAATTTGAAGGCCCTGGGGAGCAAATGTGCTGAAATGGAAAGATTGTGCTGAAAGAAAACAAGTCTAATTCACAAATTACATACAAATTGTAGGCTGCTCTCTGATGGACGTACTGCTCTAGTTAGTAATAGAAAATCCCTCCAAGCATCACAATGTGGAAAATGGAAATTTTGGAGTCTGAAAAGTGCTCAGGCATGTAATCATTATCTAGTGCTGCAAACAGTGTTGCTGTAAGCTCAGTGGCTCAGTGCACATGCTACCATGTCACAGTTTCTGAGGGGCAGGTCCTCCACACAGTCCCACCTGGCTCACTGCCACCAGAGGCCTCTGCCTTCCTCCCAATGGCCCCGTGTGGTCTCCCATCCACAACCAGCAAGGGAGGTGAAGGTCCCAGCCTGCTGTCATGCCCCACACAATCACATCCACTGGATCTCAGGCAGCTGGCCACCTTTACGATATGCTGCTGTCAGCAGAAGTCATAGGCCTTGGCCACACCAAGGGTTGGGGCTGCAGCAGGAGCCAGGTCATCATGCCACCGGCAGTTTCTTCACATAAGGAGCATCTTGCAAGGGCAGAGCATTTGGGAACTGTGCGGAAGGCACACAGTGGGAGAGGCCACAGGTGACTGGAGAGTGTACAGAAGCAAGAAGGAAACAGCGGGGGCTGGGAAATGACCTTCCCTGAGGCATGTGGGTCATTGCCAGCGATTCCAGTGGTGTATTTTCTAGGTGCCTGGTGTGTGTCAGCATGTGTTGAAGCCCTTTGTGGGTGGAGCCGCTCTCTGTGGCAGTGCAGTACACAGGTATTGGTCAGATGCCTGTTTCACAGATGAGAACTGAGGCTCAGGCTGCATGGTGTGGCTGACGTGTTGATGCGTGTGCATGCCATCTTCAGGACCTGATGGCCGTTTAGACAGATACATTCCTGGAATGAGGGTTCACTTGGGTAGGGGCAACACTGAGCCAGGGAGCAAGCCAATTTGCTGCCAGCCACCTCCTGCTCCAGGGGCTGTTGTGCTGACAGACCATAGCATTGCTATCACGTGTGAGGGCTCTCTCTGAGCATCAGAAGCTAGGTGACCAGGGAGCCACATTGCTGTCTGGCATGGTGACCTGCAATCTCCAGGAGGGCCAGCGCCCCTCCCCCAGGCCCCTGTGCAGGCATGTTTCTTGTACCCATTGCAGTTACCCCCCTGTAGGATAGAGACCTGGGTTCTACCCTCCAGCCGGACATGGAAGTAGACCAGGAGTCCCAACACTTGTTCTGGAACCTGGTTATCTTGGCATTTCCCACCCATTAATACTGACTTGGCTCCACTGCCCTTGGCTGTGACCTTGCTGGCCACAGACTCGGTGCTCTTGGCTGGTGTCTTGAGCAGCTCACTCACAGTCCATGGTGCCAGACAGACCCCAGCCTCTGCCACTTCACTCTAGGGCTCCTTGTGGCCCCTGCCTACCCCTGCCTCTCCTTGACCCCTGTCCACTCTGCCCCGCAGATGGATGCCCCGCAGGAGCACAATGAACAGGTTTCAGGAAAAGCCAAAGAACATGACTGGCGGGGCTTTCTGAAAGACTGAAAAGTTCAACCATTTGTCAGAACATTCGTTGCAGGAGGAGAATTGAGAATAACCCCAGGACCTAAAAGAATAGGGATGAAAATTAAAGTCTGTATGCTTTGGAAGAATGTAAGAAATTTTAAAATTCTACCCATTACTATAAAAATTTATGCTAAGTGACAAAAACTGAATATTAAACTGTATCAGCAGTACAAGTGCTGTGTAGCAGTCTGCACTGTGTGTTGAGAAGGCCAAAAAGAGTCCTGACAGGTGCTGGGGGTGGGGGCGACAGCTCTCTGTGGTGAAAACTGGCAAAGATCCCTTTTGTAATTAAATCCTACCTGTAGATTGCCTAAGTTTTTGGACACTAAAAGCTATTTTTAAAAATTGAATCATTATAGTATTGGACAAAAGTGTGTTTTAAATTTATCTTTGACATCTGTCCCATTCCATTTTGCTTTGTGACTTCTCCATTTAACAATAAATTATCTAAAAAAAAAAATTGAATCATTATGAGTAAGGCATTATTTCTCATAAATACAAAACTGGAAACAGAAGAAATAACTGAATATTCCCTTACGTAAGACAAATGTACCTAATAGAATTCCCTAAGGTTTAGTACCTAGTCTTGATCGCATTGGATATTTTTTTTTTGTGGTGCCGGGAATCGAACTCAGGTCCTTGCGCTTGTGCAGCAGGCGGCAAAACCACTGAGCTAAATCCTCAGCCCATTTTTTTCTTTTTTTAAGACAGGGTTGTACTATGTAGTTTAGGCTGGCCTTGAACTCATTATGTAGCCCAAGCTGGCCTCAAACTCACAGTGATCCTCCTTCCTCAGCCTCCCAAGTGCCACCGCACTTGGCTGTCATTTGGTATTTTTAAGTAATGTGTAAAGAGCTCATTAAAATCCCAAGTTGAAAAATAATTCATATACATTACACAGCCAGTGGGATTATTGAAATGCCCAGTCACAGTGTAACCTAATTTAACAAGTGGTTGCACACCCCATACTTGAAGACCCTGGGCTGGGTGGGCCTTGCAGAGGACCTAAGAAGCCAGATGATTTAGAGAAGTGTCGTGGTCCTTGCCACTGTATTTGAGTGTCTGATAGAGGACACTCTCTGCCTCATGGGCCTTGGACTGTTGAGAGGTGCTCTTAAAGCCACCAGCCTCCGAAGACAGGACTGCTCTCTGGTCTGCCCTGTGTGACCAAAAGAGATTGGGTACCCATTGGCCACTGTGGCCCAAGCCCCGGACTTGCTGGTCAGGTTCCTGGAGCTGCCACTCAGTTTGGCCTTGGAGCTTGAGAAAGTTTATAACCCAGCCTCATGGCCCCAGCTTTTCTACAGTTTGTCCTGTGCAAGAAAACTACGCAGCTGGACATCGTCAAATGGAATTATACCAGCAGAACTTGAGCACACAGGCTTTATCCAGGAGCAAACTGGAACACTCTGAGGTTTCCATGAGCTTGCCCGGAGCCTGGCATGGTAGTGAGCAGACCAGGGTCCTCCTTTGTCATCCCCCTACCATGTGTTGCTGAGCCCTGAGACCCATTAAGACTCAGCTTTCTGTCCTTGTGGGTTTTCCCAGCCCCAGGCTAAGGAGCTTCATGGAGTGGACCTGAGTCTCAAAGGCCTTGATGGCCAGGTACAGCTGTGTGCTGATTTAAGTGGGAAATGAAGAATCCAGGCTATGGTCTTTGCTCTCAAGGGGTATGGAGCCTGGAGCAGGGATTTCTACACAGTGTACGGTGATGGATTAGCAGGAGTTAGCCTTAGAGGAAGAGCATCTCTGACTTCAGAGTGAAGAATGATTCCCTAGAAGATGAGAACCAGGAAGGTGGGATGTGGAGAGATCTTTCTGAGCTAGGGATGACAAGCGTAAGAAATGGAATCTTGCGGGCCTCTGGGGGAGGAGGGATATGGCTGAAGCAGGAGGGAGCGGTAAGGAAGGCATCAGGGAGGGATTGGAGAGTGGACAGCAGGGGCAGCCTGCAGGAGGCAGTGGTTGGGGACTAAGTAAAAGGTGAGAGTTGTGACCCCAGGCTGCAGCTGTGAGAGCCCAGATTTCGGAGATACTTCCTGTTAGCACTGGCAGAGTTTGGAGACTGATTATATGCAGGGTCTGGAAAAGACTGGAAGTCAGGACCGCTGGAAAGCTGAGTGAATGGTACTGCCAGTAGCCTGCCAGCCAGGTGGGAGTATTAGATGGAGTTACCAAACCAGAGGGAAAGCCAGCAGACAGCTGGAGGCTGCATCTGGGTTAGGAGGAACTGAGATCTGGGTTTGGGGAGCTGGGTTCAGATGAGGAGATAAATGGCTGCATTTATTGAGCAGCTTCTGGGCACCAGGCCCTCTCCCGATATCTAGACACATGGTCTCAGTGACTGTGCCACACTTTCCTGCACAGATAGCATGTTTTTCAATTTGCACTTGAACTGAGGGTCAGCAAGAAGGATGTGTGTTGTCAAAAAGAAGGATGTGAGCCACACAGTGCCATTCTGGCTGAGAGCATGGTTCAGAAGCCCACTCGGCTTCCCCAGAGGTTGTGCTCTGTTCTGCGTGGAATGGGATCCACCGCCAGAGAAGGGGGACATGGGTAGCAAGTTAGTGTCCATACAGCGATTAAGAGAAACAGGACCTGGCAGTGTGTCTCTACTTCATCTGAGCCCAAATCAAGGGCCATACATTTCACTAACAGGTACAGACTCTGCGTAGGACAGGTTGGCTTTTGTACCATGTGAGGGTCCTGTGTCGTCCCCAGCAGCTACTTGTGGGATGAGCTCCCCACACACATACCCTTTGGAGGGGTGGCAGAAAAGGATGGCTTTTCAAGATGCTTGCACTTATATGGAACAACCTGACCCCGTGAGCACGTGGTGAGCCCTCCAGGAAGAATTAAGGATCTGTAACACGAGTGGCTTGCAGTCAGCCATGTACCTCTCCATCTGCCATTCAGCCCTGTGACAGACCTGTATGTCCATGTGTGGGATAGGTTTGCATGGCACACTGGTGGGTGTACCATGGGACTTAGAAGAGAAGAAGAGGGGAGGAGGGAGTGGCTTGCCAGCTCACATGCCTGGGGGAGGCACAGTGGTCCAAGATACAGGCGTGTGCTGGGCCTTCCTAACGGAGCTGAGTAAGTGGCCAGAGCTGAATAAGTGGCCAGAGCTGTCAAGGAGGGCGTGGCCTGTTGAGGGCAGAGCCCTGCTGTCTGGGCGGCCCACCCCATGGTTCCACATGCAACTTTAGCCCCAGAAGCCCCAGTTAGCCAATTTTAAAAGAGTAGCCAAAAACTCATATTTTTGTTTATAACTATCTGATTTTTAGATGTTCATATCTAATACAGTATTTTTTTAAAACATTGAGAGCCAAACCAAACACATTCATGGACCAGATGCAGCCCGCTGACTGCCTTTGATGAGCTAGGCGAGGGATGCTAAGGCCAGAAGCTTCAGCCCGAGCTCCTGGGTGCCCTTGTCCCTGGCACAGCATCTGCTCAGCACACTTGGGGGCTGTTCATTGTCCCCTCTCCACTGGGTACACTCAGTAGGCGTGGAGACTCTGCCCAGTCTTGCCTGGGCTCCCTTCTTCCTGAGCCCATGCCATCTCGCTGTAAGGGTCTGAAGGTTGCCTCCAGTAGGGGGCCTTTCCCTGGGGGGTCCTGGCTTCTTGCCTATAATGCTAGGAAGCACCAGATAGGTAATGTTGAAGGGTTCTCCTTACAGAAATCCGTGGTGATGTGATTTCAAGGAGAATCACATGCCTTTGACACACATTCTCTCTGGGGAGGGTTTTTCTCTAAGGACAATGCCAGCACGAATCTGGAATAAATATTAGTCAGTCTCATTAAGTGTTGAAAATTATACCTTGAAGCTGTTTTCATCAAGAATTGAATATACCAATCCGGCTTTGTAGTTCAAAGAGAAATATGCTCAGGTCAGAGGAAAGCTGGAAGTGTTGACTGACGGGAGAGCAGGACAAGGCCAGGACAGACACTGAGGCCCTCTCTCCTGGGTCTTAGTGGCCTCTTGGTTTCCTGGGGTCAGAGCAGCTCTGGGGGCCAGAAAATCCTGTCCTGAGGCCAGAGCTGCCAAACTGGCCTCTGCTCCATGCTGCTGCCCCATCCAGCTCCTCTCCTCGCTGTCACCAAAACACGTTTGGAGAAATACGAATTTTTTTCAGCCTGCATAACTTCATCAAATTACAGAAACTCAAGGGAACTAGATTCTCCCCTGAGTTCTCCAACAGCAGTTACTTAACTGCTAGTCCCCTTGCTTTGCTTGGCTCTGTATCTGCCAGTGGCTTTCCTTGTCACGTCTGAGGAGAGCTGGAATGTCTCTCCCTCCCTTCTTCAGACCATCTTCCATGGACTTCAGAGGCTCCTCATGCCATAAACCCAATTTTAGAGAGGCCCTTTGCTTCCTGAGGGAACAGAGACAGTGTTGGACCAACCCGTGTGGCTGTCAGCGAGTTCAGTGTCATGGAGTCTCCTGTGCTGTCCATTAGGAACATTCCTTTGCCAGTGTAGTTCTGACTTAACACTCCCCACAGTCCTTACCACTGATGGATCTAGAGGTCTAGTGCCAAGAGAGAGTGTCCTGGAATGGAAGACACCAAGTCTTCTTATACATGAACAGTTGTAGGGGCTCATGATAGTTCAATACAACAGAATAGGGGTGAGAAAAAGAAAAAATGGAAGCAAAGTCTTTGTAGATAGGGAGAGATGGAGGGGTTGAAGGGGGGCCAGGGGAATGGGGAAAAAATAAGAACCAAGATGGATTATGTAAAGGTGCAAATTTCCAATGATGAATGTCATTATATTATATACCTTAAATGTACCAATAAAATTAATTTTTTAAAAAACAGAATAGGACCAGGGATTTACCTCAGTGGTTTCGTTGCCTGCTGCGCAAGCACAAGGACCCGAGTTTGATCCCCGGTACCAAAAAAAGAACAAAACAGAATAGGGTTTCCCCCCAGTTGACCTAGAGGCAGACCTGTCCCTGGGTGCAGGAACCTTCCACAGAGGAATAGCCTTTCCCACACTTCCCTGTTCCCAGACCAACTAGAACAAGATGCTACTCCAATCAAACATGGCATCCTCCTATAGATCTAGAGAAGACTTGTCAGTAACATTATTTCTTTATAAAATTATTCACAGCATTCATCTGCTAAGTGGGCAGAGAAAGACGTTGGCCTCTGATATAAACACTCGAGTCTGACAGACCTCCTGGGCACACACCTGACCCCCCTTCTGATGCCATTTGATCAGTGGAAATGCTCTGTCAAATGTTTGCCTCATGCTCTGGAAGGAGTTAGGTATCACCCATGAAACATGAGTTAATTGTAACCCAGAATTCAGCAGCTTTACAAACGGGCCTTCTTCCCATCTCCGAGCACTGGCAGCACAAGCTCCATGGCTCCATGGCATCAGGGACCCAGCCATGCCATCCTGCAGGTGCCCCCCCCTCCGCCTGTGGTGGCTGCCCCCTCGGCCACCTGAGCCACATTCCGGGGAGAGGCAAGGGCTGCACAGGCTCTGTGGAGCAGGCTCACTGCCACACTGTCCTCTGGTAACCATCTGGGGAGGCTGGGAATGTTGCCCCATCCAGAGTGCCATTCCACAGCCCAGATTCCTGCTGCTTAAGGGCTTCCATGGTTTTTTGTTTTTTTGGCTGTGGGAGGGGGGGGTGTGTTTTTTGGTACTGGGGATCGAACTCACTACCTTGTGGTTGTGAGGCAGGCGAGGTGCCACTGAGCTATATCCCTGGCCATTCCTGCTGCTTAAAGGAGGGAGAGAGTGCTAGCAATATTCTTGGAGGCACAGAAGGGAGAGCATCAGGCCCAGGGACAGAACCAGTTGGCACCTGAGAACCAGCCACTGTGGAGGCAGCCTCAAAGTCTGCCTCAGGGTGGGATCCTCTCCACTGAAGGGTGACCCCTGGGCTTTGGGCAGGGTAATAAACTCTGGGTGATACAATTCTTTAAACTCTGTTCAGGATCCCTTCTCCCTCCTCATAAATAGACCACAGTATGCACATCCCCAGAGAGAGGCCGGGAAAGGTAGCATTTGGAGTAAATAATTTAAAATCTAGTTATTATATCCTTGGGTGGTGATGGATAGGCTGAATTTTTAACAGGGGGAAAGGGAACAAAGCCTAACAAAAATTGAGGTTAAAGCATAAAGTAATGTACATTTACACTTTGCTTCAGGCAGGGGAGCAAGTGATGAAATACACACAGCCCGTTTCCTGTTTAATTTTTGATGCGAAGTCATCGGGGAGTCGTACTCTTTCACTCACAATTTCAAGGGTCCTGAAACCTTACATTTCTCTGCGGCAATAACCTGTGCTTCCCGCTCTGATTGATCAGTGCAGATGGAGACTGCACTGACTCAGGAGGGTTTCTGCAGCCCACTGCTTGGGCACTTGCCATGCTAGGCCTGTTTCCTCAAAACCCAGGCTGGTGACTCATTGGAGCAGCCAGCAGCTTAGAAAGTCCCCGCTCCATGAGGCGAGGGCGGGCCCTGCGCAGATCCACCAGGCACAGCTCTCCCAGCCTCCCCGGCCTGCTCCTGAGTACCCCAGCTGAGGGAGCAGCCCCTGGCCTCCACTGTGGGAGGTGCAGATGCAGACATCTCTGGCTTGCTCCTCCTAACTTCTGCTCCTCCTGGGTGCCAAACTCAGAGCGCCCACCGCTGTGGTCTCGGGTTTTTATAGGACTCACTTTCCCACTTGTCCATAGCTGAGAATCCCAAATTAAAACTGCAAGCTTGACTGGGTTTTATTCAAGAAAATGCAGCCAGTTTTAATCTACCGAGTTTATGCTCATCCGAAAGAACAGTAGTTCTGCTGTGAAAAGGGTTGTCACATGATTTTAGAGTTTGACAGGAGCAGGGAGGTCGGTCGTCTAGTCCAGCCTGAGAGGGTGCCCAGCTGGCCCCCCACAGTCCACTTGGTGTGAGCTAGGGCGCTGCGTAGGGTGGTGTGCAGGAGCTGTGGTGGGACGCTCCTTCTTCATTAGCTCAGCCTTGCCAGGCAGCCTTTCTCCTCCTCAGTACCTTGAGCAAGTCTCTCTTCCTTCTCTGCTCCCCTCTGGGTCACAGCCCCAGAGAGCCTCTCCATGCTGTCCTGGTGACCAAAGCCCTCTCCTGTGTACTTTGTCTCATTTCAGCTTTTGCACAAAAGAAAACAAAACTATCTGGAGCTGCTTTTCTGTGCCAGAAACGTGTGGCGTGTTCACCCCACCCACGGATGAGACCCGTGGGGATCGCAGCCCTTCAGGAGCAGTCCTGCCACTCGGGGTCAGATGTGTGGGAGACGCAGTGCAGTCTAGGACTCAGAACTGCTGGGACCTTATTGACAGCTTACAGTTCTTTTTACCTTACAGTTTTGATGAGCTCTGAACTGCAAGGGAGTGTGTAACGATGCGCTACCTTGCCACACAGTTCCGCAGGTGCCAGGCCCGGGGCGTGACTGACGTGAGACTGTGCAAGTCGGGAGCTGATCTTGGCAGCCAGCTGCCTGGACACGCTCTGCCCACTTCTCATCCCCACCGCCCCTAACTCACACACTCTCTTCTAACTCCTGAAATTGAAACTTTTCATTTGATTAACTTCAATGCATCTTTATAGAGTTTATTTGCAATAATTGACTTTGCTTCTTTCTCAACAAAGAGTAGATATCTCCCTCGATGCTGCTGAGCACCAGTTTGCAGTCTGGGGGGTTATTGAGCATATGGGAGCTATTTATTGCTCATACTTGGAGCCACTTTTGATTATCTCCTGATTGCCTCTTAATTCTGTCAGCAGGAAGGGGCCTGCTATGCAGGGGACCAGTGGGGAGGTGAGATGCATTTCAGACGGAAAATGAAAAGCAGTTCTTTAGGCCATTTGTCCGCCTTAAAGTTCTACTTTTCTTCTGCATTTAGAATTACATTTTTGTTCTTGTTTTGGTCCTTGTTAAAACATAGAATGTTCCCTTTTATCTGCCAACACACAGTCTTATTAGTCTAAAAAAAAATAATGTGGACTCTATGAGTCTCTCAGGAAATTACCTGGGAGAAGAGATTGCTATTCCAGAAACGGAATCCGTTGTACTGATCATCATTTGTTTCCTCAGGAACCTAATTCTCAAGGAAGAAAGGGAGGGTGAGGCTGAGAGAATTGTTGTACTCGTGGGCATCAGTGCTTCTTGGTCTGTGGCCATACAGAAAGTGAGGGGGACATTTCTTGCAGTTTGGAATTAATTTTGAACACCATGTTGTCTCTGATTGGCCCTCACTCTGTGTCCACAGCTCAGCCATGGCCTTTGCCTCCTAGGGTCTCAAAAGGACCTTGCGACAGAGTTGCCAGCATTACCCACTTCACAGATGGTGAAGCTGGTCCTGGAGAGATGGAAGCACAAGCCAGCCTTTGAGCCAGGCTGCAGCCCCATTCCTGCTGAGTGGTTGCTGTAAAATCTCCAATAAACAGCCACCATGCAGGCCTCATCCTGCAGATGACAACGAAGGGAGCAGGGCAGCTGCTCCCATGCCAGCCAGAGCTGCTGGGGGCAGAGCAGGCGCAGGGCCAGTGTTCAGTGTGCAGTCAGTTTGTCTTTCAGCTCCTAGACTGCTTCAGGTAGAGAGGTCACTTTGACTTTGCTTCATCCTCAGTTAACAAGTGTTTCTTGAGGACCTAGTGTGTGCCAAGTACACACTAGGCTAGCTGGGGAACTACAAAACTGGAGAAGTCAGAAGGCACTGGGGCTACAAAGGAGCTCTCCTCATGAAGGCAGAGAATAGTAGCAGCTTTGGGTGTTTTCGGGGCTCCAGAAAAGGCAGGCAAGTGAAAGTCGGTGGCCTGATAGCCCCCAACTCCTGCAGCGATAGGCCAGAGGATGGGCAGACAGGCGATAGGGTGCCTGGGAAGGGTGTAGTGGAGCTCAGGGACTCAAAGAGCTGTTCCAGAGGTATTAGGTCCAATACAGACACGCCACTGGGCCCGCAGTGGAATTGGGATCTGGACCCACCAAAAGGGGTGAACTCTGCTTTAAATGGCATTTGGGGGCATTGGTGAGCAGCTCTTGCTGGGCACCCCACACAGGGAGGACACAGAGCAGGAAGAACAGCTCATTGACATTGGCAGCACCCACATTTAAGAAGCAAGTTAGCCAAGCCTGGAGAAGAAGCCACTCAGCATGTTCGCTGTGATGGAAGAGGACTCTTGTGAAGTCCAAGAGGACAGTCAAGAGGGACAGAGTATCTGCTATGTCACCCAAATGGCTTGTGGAGACATCGTGGGCTGATGGGGGCAGCTGAGAGCCATGGCCGACTGTGCTAGGGAACAGGGCAGGAGAGACACAGGAAGCAGTATAGAAATTAGGCCTGCTGGAGGCATAGGAGATGCCAGGACTGGACTTCTGTGCACTTGAAGAACCGGTTGATCTGGCTGGGGCTGCCCTGCTGCTCCACGCCCCAACGAGCCATCCAGAGATGCTCGTCTACCTAGGGCCAGCAAACACTCTGGACATCACCTCTGGTCATTGTGTGCTCAGCTCCTTCGTCCCCCCACTGGGGCTTCCTGCCGCCAGCCGCTGACCCTGCTCTGCCCTCTCCCCAAAGTTTCCACACAGCAGCACCATCCTTGTAGATTTAGATGGAGTCTCCCTGTCTGATCTTGTACACATGGGTTGGACCACAGGCAAGGAAGGGAGTAGTCCAGTAGGACAGCTTCTGCCAGTGCCCCAGAGAGCCATGGGGTGGTGCTGAGGCGAGAGGGCTTATGGGGCATGGCAGGCAGCAGAAGGGAAGGCACTGACCTCCTGTGTCCTCCAGACCTCTGGGCCTGGGGCTAGCTTTGTTATGAATCAGAGCAAGTACCTTCTTAGCCTGGACCACTGTTCCTGTTCCTGCCATCTCACTGCTGCAGCTGCAGAGGGTTGGCAGTGGGGAAGAGAGGGGACCATGGCAGGAGATGAACTGTACAGGCCTGCAGCAGGCTTCTGCCTCTACAGCCAGCAGGAGGCCTGTGCTTGGCAGGGAACGCTGGGTGCCCAGCCATGTCCCAAGACAAATATTTAGCTCAGCGAATCCCCAACAAGTGGCGGGTCGGGGGGAGATGGTGCAATGCACCTGTCATCCCCATGTCTCTCAGCAAGGTCACTGAGGGCCACCATAGCATGGCTTCTGTACAGAGGCTGCAAGCCATGCCAGGGTGTGAGCTCGCCTTTTAAGGGGCCAGTGATGGGGCTGCCCTATGTGTCACAGATGCATGCCACCCAGTGGCTACCTGTGCAACCCCTGGTCTGGTCATTTCTGCAAAGAAAGCAGTGCAGAGGGTTAGCCAGGGCCAATATCAGAGGCTCCCAGTCCCTCACTGGCACCCTTCTGCTGATGTGTCCTCAACCCAAACCTGTCCAGTGTGCCTCAGTTTGTTTTCTAGGAAAGGAAACCCACAACTGTGGTTTTGACAGCTGAAGAAAGTGGAGAAGGAAAGGGAGGGTCCAGTTTTGCAGGGCCCCTGCAGGTTTCTTGGCTAGGTGCAGTTGGGTGATGATTGGAGGGGTGCCTACTTCTTCACAGAGAGGAAGGCGTCCCCTGGACCCCCAGGGTAGACCAACTCTGAGTAAAAAGTGAGTTTTCAATGCAGAAGGGGAACTGGGTTGAGGACCAGGTACCCACACCCAGAGCCCAGTGGTAGCATAGTGCAGGGCTCGGTACTGGGCCCCTCCCTGCCTTGGTGCGTGACCTTGGGCAGGGCCCTTCACTGAACATCACCAGAAAGACAGGCATGAAATAACCAGGCCACCACCAGAGAGCCCTGCCCCAGCTGGTGCTGTTCTTCATGGGAGTGTTGATTGGGCTCCATGGTCAGGTAGGGTAAGTCTGAGCTATTGTGGCTTCCCTGCAAGTCTAAAAGTAGTAGTTCAGAGTTGAATATTTGTAAAAAATCAATAAGATTTCAACTAAGTTTTATACCCATGTCAAAATCAGAAACCTTTCTGAACCCTGGCCTGTGGCTACGGCTCTGAGGTCCGCTGTCCCTCCTGCTCTTGGGCCTTTCAGAAGCTGTGCCTGGCAGACAGCCTTATGTAAGAGCAGCCAGTCTGCTCCCAGACACCGAGTCCCTGTCCCCCAGTTATGTAAGAGGATGTGTTCACGAAGCCACATACATCATCCTGCATTGGGCTTGTGTGCCGGAGCCACAGAACTGTTTCAGAATGGAGCCCAGAGGGCTGTTTTAAAGCTAGAATAGGATGTGGGTGTCTGCCTAGCAGGGGGTCCTGGGCTGTGTTCTCCCAGCAGGTGCTGCCAAGCATGGTGACAGGCAATATTGAGGACATGCTGCCCACTGTGAGTGGTGACCTGTGTCCCAGTGCCATGAGAACCTGGTAAGGTTGGCCAGGTCCACCAGCCAGAGTGAGGTCCCCTTCCCCTAAGGCCAGTACCTACTGTTTGGTCCTTGAGGGCCACCAGCATTCCCCTGGGCTTTCATGGCCCAGGCCCAGCTGCTCAGGCAAGGGGGTGCTGGGGCCTGATGGCTGGTGATGTCAGGGAGTCTCTGCCATAACTGCACAGGGTGTGGGGCATGCATGTCAACAGCACCTGGACTCGAGTCCAAAGCTGGATCACCTCCCCTGGCCCACAGGCCTGCTTCCAGTAAAACACCTTGTCCTGCCCATCAGCCATCACAGAACCCCTGCTGCTTTGAGGAAAAACAAGCTGGATTCTAGAGAGGGTCACGACAGCGTCAGGAACCACCCTAGAGGGGGCGAGAGTTCTGCAGTTTTTCCTAAGCCTTTTTCTCACTTCATTTTAAAGAGAAAAAATGTGACAAACCAAATGGTTAGAGTGTGCTGCCAGCACCAGTGGCCCTGGCACTGTGTCCGCTCTGAGGTCCCCTTGGGTGACATCTGCAGCCTGGGTCAACTCAGGACAACTCCAGCCCACTGACCCGAGCTCCAGGCCTCCCCCAGACCCTTGCTGCATGGCTCAGGCAGCTCTTTCTTTCCCCATGATACCCCTCGCCCTAATGACCATGCACTAATGCAGAATGCTCCCTCTGTTTCCTCCCCAGGCAGGCCTGGGACCTCGCTGTGGACATTTGTCTCTCTCAGCTGCCTACGATCATCGAGGAGGGCACTGCCTTTAGGGTGAGTCCCTTTCTGCATCCTGTGTGTCTCTACAGTGCTGCTGCCCAGGCACCTGCTCTGCAAACCCCAGCTTGTATATGGCAATCAGGTCTCCAGGGTGTCAGGGATTCTGTGTCCCACCTGGAAAATGTGCAGCTAGCCAGAATGTACAAGACCAGGTCAGCCAAGGGGTCAGAGTTAGACTTTGAAATGGCCGGCTTTTAAAAGCCATTACGTTAAAGTGTTGCTCTTCTAAATCTGCTTTTCTTAATGCAGACTCCCTCCTCCCCTCTGCTGAGCTGTTTAAATCTCTGGCCTCAATGCAGGGAATGAATTACGGGCTCTCTCTCAAGGCCCAGGGATGGTGACCCCAAGCCTTACTGTGCAGGTGAGGGCAGTGGAGTTACTTTGCAGGGACCTGGCCCACCCTGCTCGTGACAGTGGTGTGGGGAGGACCCCAGTCTTCACAGCACTGAATCTGACTATAACCTAGACTCTTTGCAGCAGCACCCAGAGCCCCCTTGAGTTTTTATTGTTGAATGATTGCTATGCATGAGACATAGAGTATGAACAAAACCCCATCTTCCCTCAAGTGCCTGTGGAAAGAGTCACCCATCCCAAGGCAGAGCATGACTTTGGAGTTGGGAGGCCCCAGAGGGCACCCCGCACTCAGGAATGGAGGGTGGCAGCTGTGTTGTGCAGAGCACCCATGCCACCCACGAGGCTGAGAACGTAAGGCAGCCTGAAGTGAGGCCAGCACCTCCAGGTCTTCTCCACACCACCAGAGAGACCAGCGGGGTTCAGAGCCAGCAGCTGGCGCTGTTAGGCAGGCTACCTGGGCCTGAATTTCTTCATTTTAACGGAGGGTTCTGGGTGAATACAAGGGCCATTGTGAGGCCTAGGTTAACGTGCCTGAAGTACAAGGACAGAGCTGCCGTGTGGCAGGTGCCACTAGTATGTGCCTGCCCAGATCGTCATTCACAGAACACCAGTCCCCAGGGTGAGTTGACCACATCTTTGAGCCAGGGTCAGGTGCACAATGGCCATGCATGACCCAGGCATCTTACCTTCCCAGAGCAGGGACAGGAGCACAGGGCTGTGGGGTGTGGTGGGCTGCACTGATGTGTCCCAGGGTCAAAATGACTGGGCAGAGGGCCTTGTCCTTTTGGACTTATATTGACCCCTTTTTATTGCTTGATTTTTGAATAACATGAAAATTTTCAAGCTGAAAGTGAAGTTGGAAGGACTCTACAATAAGCGCCCACACACCCACCACTTAGTTCTGCCATTGGCATTTATACACTGCTGTCACATGTCCATCTGCCCATATCTTTGTAATGCATTTTACATCCATTGCAGACTACCCGGAGTTTCTGAACTCTAAAGGGGAGTTCATGAGGTTTCCCCTTGGCTCCTGCCAGTATTTCTGGCATCCACTATTGGACTTCTAGACCAAAGGGCTGCCCACTTCCTTCTGTAAAGTCTTGGGGGCAGGGACACGGTCTCCTTCATAACCACAAACCCCTGTAGAGAACAGTGCCTGGCCCGTGCAGGATGCCACCTGCACCTAGCTGTGTCCTTGGCCTCCACATCCACCAGAGCAGCCCCCGAAGGCCTGAGCTCTCCCACGAAGGACAGGGCCTGTTGCTGCAAACAGATGTCTGGAAAACCCTGTAATTGGGTTTCTGTACTCCGAGCATGGTTTCAGTCTGTGCTTTTAGGAGATCAGAATCCTGCTCCTCTTTATATAAGACAGTTTTCTGTTTGTATGTGTGTTCCCTCTAGATGGAACACTTCCATTTCAATGCCAGGTATCTTTGCCAAGGATCTTTTCAAGGATCTTACTACATCATTTCTAATCTGCTAGAATCAGTATTCTGCATCTGGGAATGACTATGCCAAACTGGGATGTCAGGGAAGGGAAGGGGCAACTGATGTAGATCGTGGACTAACTTTTTCATTTTATTTTCACTTTTTTGGAGGTATAACATCCGTACAGATTTGGAGGTATAACATACGTACAGATTATATGTACTTTAAACATACAGCTTGGTGAATTGAACACACTTGTGTAACCATACCCAAATCCAGCAGCAGTGCACAAGCAGTGTGGTGGTATCCAGACCCACTGTGGCCTCTCCAGTGTGGCCTCCAGGACTGGCCTCATGCCCATTCTGCTCGCCAGCCCACTCCCACAGCCAGGCACTCATACCTCCTCACTCCCTTTGCCTCCCATCTGCTCTGTCTGTGCTCACTCGGCTCAGGTCACTGGAGAGCCCAGACTCGTGCAGCATAGCCAATTGTGACCTTCTTTGTGATCACCCTGTCAAGCAGGACAGAGAAGCTGCCAGACAGTCTAAGCAAAGATACTTTCCAGCCCCTCCTCCCTCCCTCTTCTGTCTCTTCTGCTCCTACCCTCCTTCCCAAGGGCTTTGCATTCCTGCTTTCCCTGAGGAACAGAAGCATAGAAAGAGAAGCCCTGGGGTGCCTGCCATCAGCCACTCACTGCCTACATGAAGCCTGCATGCTCCATCTTCCTTCCTACCCTGGCAGCCTACCCTCCAGCTATGCCTGCCAGGCCCCAGCCTGCCTCCTCTGTTCTCATCTGGATCTTCCTCATCAACTCACATGAATCCCCTTATTCTCCCATCTGTAAACTACATTCATGACCCACTTTACCCTGTGGCCACCACCCTGCTCTTTGAGTCTATACTTCAGAGAACTGTCTATACTTGAGTCTCCACATTCCCTTTTCCTCTATTCTGGTCCAATCCAGTCCCACAGATACCCAACCCCAAGCTGTTCTTTTTTTTTTTTTGGTACTGGAGATCAAACTCAGGACCTTGCGCTTGCAAGGCAGATGCCAGAACCACTGAGCTAAATCCCGGGCCTTCAGGGTGTTCTTAATGATCATGATGACCACTGTTGCCAAAACAATCAATAGTCAGTTCTTAATCTAGATCTTGTGTAACCAAACCCCAGTATTCGATGCTGCTGGATATGTCACCCTCCCTGCCTTCCAGAGCACCACACCTTCCTACTCTCCCTCCAGGCTGTGGCTTTCATGGTCATTTGGCAGGTTCCACTTCAGCTCCTTGACCCCAGTCACTCCTGGGTTCCTTCTCTTTCTCAAAAAGGCTGTGTGGGGCCAGGGATTTAGCTCAGTGGTGCCCCCGCCTAGGAGGTGGGAAGATATGGGAGGGGCCTTGCAAGCACAAGATCCTGAGTTCGATCCCCGGTACCAAAAAAAAACAAAGCTGTGTGCCAATGGCTCTTGAGGTTACACCTGGCCAGACCTCTCTCAAATGTTCATCCATGTGGCCAGATGCCTGTGTGTCTTCATGTGAATGCCTGATGGACACCACAAGCACAAAGTGGGTGCCCCAGGCTGAGGTCCAATGCCTTCTCCCAGCTGCTCCTCTCCTCTCACTGATGTTGACCACATCTGTCAGGTGCTCAGGCCAAAGCCTCTGAGTCATCCTCAACTCCCTGTCCTGCCCACATCCAGGCTGCTCACAAACCCTGCAGCTCTGCCTTGTCCTGGAGCCAGCACATGTGGGTGCTTCATAGACCTGACCAGCTCCTCTGCTTCTCCCACAGCACAGCCCATTCTTTGCAGAGCAGCTGACTGCATTCCAGGTATGGCTCACAATGGGCGTGGAAAACAGGAGCCCCCCTGAGCAGCTGCCCATCGTTCTGCAGGTGAGTTGCTTCAGACAGAATGGAAGCCAAAACCCAGAGTCCCCAAGGGGCTCATTTACCCATGACAGCCCACGCATGTGTGTGTTTGCATGCATGCATGACGATCTGGAACACCAGCCCCTCCTCTGCCATGCTATACTCTGGACCAGATGGTAAATAAATCATGCAGATCCAATCAGAAGTCAAGGAAGCCAATTGCATACTTATACCTAATGGGCCTTCCTGGTAAAGTCATTGAATTCTCCCCTTCTACCCCCAGTTAAATATGTGTTTGAGATGTAGCCCCTCCCACATTTACACTTTAGAAATTGATGAAATGCTACTGTCAAGAGCTCCATTTCAGCGCTGGCTCTTAGCATTGTTGTCTGCTTTTTGGAAGGACACAGGATGTAAATTAGTCCTATGAGGAAAGGAAGAAATGTGCTGAGCAGGTTATAAATGGCCACAGTGGGCTTCCTGGCCTAGCCCTGTGCTGACACAGTAGTCGGTACCCAGACCCAGAAGCCATTGGCCTTCCTTTGTGCCTGGGATTCGTCCACACAAATGGGGGTCCCATTCTGAGGCCAGTCACTTACACGGCCTGTGTCACATCCCCATGCAGACTGTGACTCCATCACAGGTGGGAGGTCAGGTTTGTGTGTCCCACCAGCTGATTTGTTGGTGAATGAGACAAGACAGGCATACTAAAGTACCTCCTAGGTAGTAAGATGAGAAGGATTCCAGTGCGACTTGTGGGCTGGGTTATGATGCAAGAAATGCTGTCTTACGCTGGGTCAACATCTAGTGGGTTTTTAAAGCACTGGGCAGTGTGTATGCCAGGGTCTAATAACATACTTTAGAGGCTGGCAAACACTTGTGTAATGAGGGCAGCGCTATTAAACTGGGGCTCGGAAGCTGTGTAATCAAGCGCAGGAGAAGTGGGAAGGCCCCTCCCACATCCAAGAATAAATGTGGTTAGGAGCTTGGGGGTACAGAGGACAGTATCCCCAGGTGGGACACCGAGTACCAGAGGCAGCAGGTGAGATCATCACTTTCCCGAGAACCAGTCAGGTTATTCTGCATCCCTTAAGCAGGGACATAAGTTTCATCATTTGCCTGTCCAAGGACATCTGCCTCGCTTCTTTCCAAGAAGAGCTTGTACTTTCTTATTAAGGCTGCTAACCACATTGTGATGGACAGCACCATCCATCTTCACTGGACCAAATGTTCACTGAGTGGCTCCGCTTCTGAGAGACCATTTGAGAAACGGAGGCGCAGTTTGTCTCTGTCTCTCCATCGAGCATGTTAGCCCTGGCTTCTGCTCTTGAGTGTGCTCTGCCTTACACCAGCCAGCCTTGCAGGCTTGAGAGATTATTCACTTGCCACAGGACTGAGATTTCTCATGTAGGATTTTGCTCAAGAAGCCCAGCCAGCAAAAAAAGGCGAGAAGAAAAAGAATATGTAAATGTAAACTGTAACAATAGCTTCTTCCTGCTGGCATCACTAATCAGGTGGGCAACAAAGAATAACTTTGTGCCACATTTCACTGTAGATATTTTTGGTGCTTTTTGTGTATTATCACTGCTTCTTGTCTGACATTATAAAGGGAATGTAAAAATGGTTACTGTTCCCCTTGTAAGCTTCTAGATTAAAACCATCCTGGGATTGGAAGGTGAGCTACAGACAAATAAGCAAAACATTTTCTAAACAACAACAACAACAAAAATATGCAACAATAACAACTACAAGGCTCCCCCGCCTCCACCCCAAGCTCCTAGGGCAGAGAAGCTGAGCCGGTCCCAGCACCTGGAAGGAAGCTCCCCCACCGCCATCCCAAGCTCCTAGGGTAGAGAAGGTGAGCGGGTCCCAGCACCTGGAAGGAATCTACCCTGCCGCCATCCCAAGCTCCTAGGGCAGAGAAGGTGAGCCGTGCGGGCACCAGAAGCACACACCCCCACCCCACCCCGTGGAAATGAGAAGACATGTAAACAAGCCTCAAAAACAGACTTCCAGATCACCTGCAGCAACCCCAAAGGGAAACAAGATGGAACAATCTGATACTCATCCACCTGGACTCTCTGAACTGGCAACAAAAGAGGATCTGGGAAAAATGAAATCAGAAATAATTACTCAGATAACAGCAAAGATTTTGCTCGCAGTGCAAGACATGATTAATAAATCTAGAGAGGACACAGATAAAAAAATAGAGGATCTGAGGAACATGATGGAATCCCAACATAGGAAACAAATGGAATCCATAAAACAGATGCAAACAGATTTCCAGGAGATTAAAAACTCCATCGAAAGTCTGCGCAGCAGAATGAACCAATGTGAGGATAGAATTTCAGATATAAAAGAAAAGATTACAATTAGTGACCAGGAAAAGAAAAATTGCTTTAAAATTGTAAAGGAACACGAGAAATCAATCCAGTAGCTGCTAGATGATGCAAAGAAGAATAACATAAGACTGATTGGAGTCAATGAAGAAAGAGGAGAGAGTGCAGATGACATAAAAAAACTGTTCACAGAAGTGATGGCAGAAAACTTCCCAAGGAGGGGAAAAGAACTTGACATACGGATAAGTGAGGCATATAGGACTCCAACTAGCCTTGATCAAAAAAATCTACACATAGACATATAATAGTTAGGATTCCAGAAATCCAACAGAAGAACAAAATTCTACAAGCAGTGAGAGAAAAGAAACAAATCACATACAAAGGAAAGCCCATCAGAATCACAGCAGAGTTCTTAATGCAAACCCTCAAGGCAGGAAGAGCTTGGAGTGATGTATTTCAAGCCCTAAAGGAAAACAGCCTCCAACCCAGATTGATGTACCCTGCAAAACTATCTTTCAAAATGGATGGAGAAATAAGATACTTTCATGATAAAGAGCACCTCAGGAACTTCATGAATATCAAACCGGCACTCCAAAAAATTTTAGACAATACCCTAGGAAAAGACAATGAGGATCACAACCCCAGGAAACCCAGCAGAATGAATCCATTTGCGGGGAGGATCCAACAAAAAGAAAAAGTTATGACAAGGCTTTTAAAACTTTTAACTTTGTCTCCCTAATAAGTGTATAATTCAATCTTGTTATTGTACTGATTAGTATTTTTCTGATTCTAGAGTTGCACACCTTTCCTTGTGCTGTACTGGCTATTTATCATCTTATGTCTACTTTTTAATTGGGTTGTCTATTAATGAGCTCTAAGAATTCTTTATATATTCTGGTCATAGGTTATAGGCGTTGTAAATATGGTCTGTTTAAGGACTACTTTTCATTTTAATGATCTCATTTAAAGTTCTAAATTTGGATGGAATCTCATTTATCAATTTTTTTCTTTTATACATCATGTCTTTTGTATACTAGGTAGTTCTTGCCTACCCTGAATTCATAAACATTTTCCCTTATAATTTCTTCTTAAAGTTTTATACTTTCAGGCTTTCATATTTAGGTTCATAGATCCCTTCAAGTTATTTTCATGTATGGAAATAAAGGGTTGAGGTTAATTGTTTATATATGAATACCAGGTGTTCTAGTGCCGTTTGCTGAAAACACTATCTCTTCCTCGGCTCCTGAATTGAGTTTATATTCTATAAAATGCTAATGTTGAATAATCTTTCAAAACTCAGTGGACCATATATGTGTGGTTCTATTTCTAGATTCTCTGTTTTATTCCAGTGATCTATATGTCTTTCCTTACACCAACACTGCCTTGATTACTGTAGCTTTAGAAGAAGTCTTAAAATTAGGTACTAAATGTCTTCCAACACTGTTTTTTGTCTTTTTTTTTTAACTTTTCTAGGTCCTTTGTACTCCTACATAACTTTTAAATTTCAATATCCAATTCTTCGTTTATAGCAAGTATACACAGACCTGAATTTTTATATATCCCTTGTGTTTTCTAATCCTGCTAAATTCAAATACAAGTTCTAGGGGCTCCTAGAGATTTCTTAGTATTTTCTCTGTAGATGCT
Organism: Heterocephalus glaber; assembly: GCF_053883595.1. Classification (NCBI taxonomy): domain Eukaryota; kingdom Metazoa; phylum Chordata; class Mammalia; order Rodentia; family Bathyergidae; genus Heterocephalus; species Heterocephalus glaber. The sequence goes on along the minus strand of NW_028258173.1, from coordinate 1,883,365 downwards.
CATTTCATCTACATATAAAGATTTTGCTTCTACCTTGCCAATCCTATCCTAATTGTGTCATTTTATTGCCAGACTATTTTGGTGGGGCCTAGGTTTCAAAGTTTAATGGATAGATAAAGAGTAAGCATATCTGCCCTTGTTCCCCACCTTAAGAAGAGAGCATTGTATCTTCTCCATTCATATAAGGCATTCTGGCTGCAAGTATGGAATACATGTCTTTAATCTGTTGAGAAAGTTCTGTTCTACTTCTAGTCTCCTGATAGCTTTTACCATGAACAGCTGTAGAATTTAGTCCAGTACTTTTTCTCCAACTAGTGACAGGATCCTATGGCTTTTTCCTTTCCTCTGTTAAAATGATGACTTTTGGGGGTGGATCTTCCAATGCTGAACCAACACTGCCATTCCTATAACAAAACCACTTTCTACATACTGCCAGATCGGACTTCTAATAGTTTGTTTTGTTAAACAAATTTCTATCTATGTTCATACTTTTTTCTTCTATTATCTTTATCCAGTTTTAGGATTAGCACAATGTTGATTTCCTAAAATGAGGGGAGAAGTGTTCCTTCTTTTTTCTGCTTTAATTGTTTGATATAATTTATCAGTTAAAATGTATAAGAGCCTGTTGTTGTCGTATAGGTAGGTTTTCAAGCTAGGAATATGCTTTCTTTAATAGGTGCTATTCAAATTTGATATTTCCTCCAGAGTTAGTTTCATTAATTTGTCTTCCAAGGCACTTCTTAGAAGTTGTCAAATTTATTTCAAAACAGATTTTTGAAATATGCTTTCTATATCCTTTTAAATTCTGTAAAATCTGTGGTAATGTCTCCTAGATCTTGATATTGTAATTTTAAAAATGTATAATTGATGTTGTGTAACAGGAAGAAAAGGTCTAAAGGTGCAGGGGAAGTGGGAGGGGTAGGGGAAAGGAAAAAAGGGAAAAGAAAAAATATGAGAAAAGGAAAAAAATAGAAACAAAGTCTTTGCAAATAGGGGAGGCAGGGCAGGGGAAGGGGGAAAAAATAAGAACCAAGATACTCATGTAATGGTACAAGATCCCAATGATGAATGTAACTGTATTTTATACCTAAAATGTACCAATAAACTTAATGGGAAAAAAAAATAACAACTACAAAACTAAGGAAGCTAGGTATTTGGGAAAGGTGGATGTCCTCCAGATGTGTGCAGGAAGAACAGGCCAGGAGCAGACTAGGGGTTGGCTGGGCCATCCTCCACAGCCCCCCTCAGGCCACCTGTGTCACCAGAGTGTCGCTGACCTCGTTTCAACAATGCGATGTAGTGAAGTTGATCCTCCCCGAATCCCAGGCACCGTGCCAGGCATTAATGTTCCATTTACAGTCCACACTCCCTTGTGGAAAGAGAAGACCTCTAAAGCCACCTTTCTTATGCCAAAATAAGAAGAAATAAGCCTGAAAAGAACATGAGGCATTTTCTGTGTGATCTTTCAGACAAATTCAAGTAGGAGGTTCTTTATCACCATGGAGGGTCTCTCTCCCAAGCTGTGCCCAGCCTGGATCAATGAACATTTACTAACAAGACAGTAAGGAAAGACAAAGTACAGAGGAATGCCAGCCTCATTGGCATGGCCTGCAGCCAGCCTCTAATCTTTCAGTTACTTCCCCAGGCTTTGTCTTAAGAACCTTTATTATTGCCAAATCCAGCACCCAATTATCCATATATTATCCTCTATTGCCTTGGCAAGGCAGGAAATGTTGCTTAAAGGAAGCAGCATCTTAATTCAGACTTCATAGGTTTTTGCAGATTTTTGCTACTTTCCTCATTAGCCAGAGTGACTTTTCTCCACCCACAATCTCAAGAAACATTAGCAGATGACCATATCTAGGGTCCAATGAGAGGTTTCAGCAGGCACTGCTGGGTTCTAATCCCTCAAATAAATATAAACATGAAATACACCTCTCCCAACCAGTTCTATGTCCTTTTTTGCTGTTTAGAAATGCAAGTCAACAACAGGAATATGAAGGAAACTGTAATTTTTTTCAATTGCCTTTTCTCCCAACTCCTGATTGCTGATAGCTGCTTATGAGGAGTTATCCATCCCCTTATGAGAAGCTCTCCAGTCTCAGCCTGGTGATGACCTTCTGGCTCTGTATGATCCTGCCTAGGACTTTCTTCCCTGTCCACCTTCCCCTTGGGTAGTGGATGGGCAGAGATGGCCCCTGCTAAAGAATAATGAAGGTTAATATTATAGGAAAGCAAGGAGAGGATTATTTCATAGGGTAAAATTTTAGTACCTTTACAGAGATCTTGCAAATCAGTATGAGATCGGAGAACCCTGCTGCCAATGCACTCTTATTTTCAAATAAATTTTGATTCTGAGAGTGCAGGGTTATTTCTGGGAGGCAGCAGAATAATGGCCTGGAGTGGCCTTGTTACATATATGCATATTTGTTGTTTGGATTGGCATCAGATACTCCGTGATGGCGCTGCTCCTCAGAGGTTCTTGAGCACCTGTGTCTGCAGATACGACCCAGGGCTGGACCTCAAGGGTCAGTTTTCCACAAAGCAGCTGTGCCAGCAAGTCTCAGGCCGGAAGTCTGACTACTATCTTTGTACAATGGGCAAATGGAATTGGCTTGCCTCAGCCAGGTCTGTTTTAACTGGTATTCACGTAGCCGTGCTTAATAATTAGTCTGGTTTGGCACCGATGAAAAGAAACCATAGTAGTTTGTTCAGTTTGCTGTCATTGATCTCCATAATTTCCATGCATCCTGGAATAGTCTGAAATAGGAACTTGGGAGTTTTTTGGAGGAGGAAGTTGTTTTATCTTGATTTTTATCTGTCTGGTTTGTTGTTTTCCATGCTGGGGATCCAACCCAGGACCTTATAAACACTAGGCAAGTGCTGTGCCACTGAACTACATCCCAGGCCCAACTTTGTTTTTATTTTTTGAAATACAGATACAATCCCCCACCCAAAAAAACCCAATCAGTATTTTTAAAATAATTTGAATTTATGTTGGGCTTCAGTTTCTTTTTTCTTTTTCTTTTTCTTTTTCTTTTTTTTTTTTTTGGTACTGGGGATCGAACTCGGGTCCTTGTACTTGCGCAGCAGGCAGCAAAACCACTGAGCTAAATCCCCAGCCCTGGGCTTCCTTTTCTTAAAAGTGTGAATCAACATAATCTTAGCCCTCTGGGAGGATGAGGCTGAAGAATGGCAAGTTCAAGCCCAGCCTGGGCAACTTAGTGGCTTAGCAAGACCCTGTCTCAAAATAATATAAAAGTGGGGTGGGATCTGAGGGCATAGCTGAGTAAAGGTCCCCAATACCACCCCCCCCAAAAAAATAGGAAAAATATTCTATTTATAAAAACCACTTTTTGGCATTTTCCTCAGTACTCTTTATTGACAAAAGTCTTAAAAATAGATATTAGTAACTACAGCACAAAACCTGCATTGCTTGGAGTCTTCCACTGCCAGCTGTCCCAGTGAGTGGTGGCAGCACTAAGGTGTGTCATCACCATGGGCACCCTTACTGTGTGAAGCTGAGCAGAGTCAGGGTTAGTCATAGCAGTCTCCCCGACCCAAGCTGCCCTTCCCTCCTCTTCCCATAGTGCAGTAATCCCCCAATCACCCTCCAGGATCTGGCTGCCAGGCTGCATCCTGTGTATCTTCCCAGCTGGAACTAGACCCCCTTCCTAACCCCATCCAGGTCGGAGGTTATGGCCTGTGATTATTCCTAGCCCTGCCCGCCATCACCATGCAGATAAGCGTGGTGTCCCTGGTCACTCCTGGAGCAGCCAGCACAAAGCAGTGCCCTGGAGATGCTCTGGGTTGGGGGAACTGGGTACACACGTCCTGCAATGTGGATACCATAAAGGAAAAGTCAACGTAAGTAACTGTAAAAATACAAAATTTTGATATCACAAAAACAGAAAATGTATACAAAATATATGGCAAAGGGTACTCTCTTTAATTTATTAAGAACTGTTACTTATCAGTAAAAAAGCCATGCATTTAAATAGAAAAATAAGGATATGCACAGCCACTTCACTACAAAAGTAGCCAATTCACTGATAAAAGAAAAACACTTGTAATGAAAAAACTTCTGATTAAAAGGATACATTTTAACCTGTCACATTGGCTAATAATAATGGCATGATATGTTAGTATTATTCTCGGAGCTTTTAACTTATAATTAAATTGTATGAAAGCTTTGTGAGTAGGTATCGTGCTATCCTTATTTTATTATGAAATAATAAACTAGGGCTCAGATGTCAAGCAACTTGCCCAAGGTCCCCTCCCAGTGAGCACTGTGTAGTGGTGCTTTCTGGTTAAAAGGGTGAGTTGGTTCAGCTGGAAGGCAACTTGGTAAGAGAAATGTAGATGCTCTGACCCTCTAATTTTGCTTGTCGTATTTATCCTGGGGGGTTGGGGGGGAGTCGTGTAAATGTACAGAAATGTACTTACTAGGATATTTATCACAGCATTGTTTATAAGAGCAACATTTTATGATCACTATCTAGAGGTGGAGAAATCATTTAAATAGGTTATGTACATTTATACAAGTGAAGTACTCTCTTGCCATTGGGAATGATATGACCAGTACATATCTAGTGATGTGGAACCTCTTCTTAGTATGTTATTTGGCTTAAAGAGGAGACGAGAGATAAAGTAACGTGTCACTTCGTTTAGAATCCATCAGAAAGGCATGTACTTAGAGGACAGTGTCTAGAAGTTTATATACCAAAATGCTACCAGTGATCTCTTTTTAAATACAATTGAGCCAGGGATTTAGCTCAGTGGTTCTGCTGCCTGCCTTGCAACCACAAGGACCTGAGTTTGATCCCTGGTACCAAAAATAAAAAATAAATTAAAATAAATAAATAAATACAATTGAAATGTTTGTTCTAATCCTTTCTACAGTAAGCATATTCTACCTTTGTTGAAAAGAAATAAGAGTGTTTTCTTAATCTATCTCAAAGCAGGAACTGCTGAGAAGGCAGACAGCTGCCCCAGCTAAAAGTAAAGAAGGAAGGAGCCAGCACAGATGGACTGACTGGTCAGCCAGGCTCCTCCCGAGCCCAGGGCTCACTGTGGGCACTTTCTCAGAGGGCTACGGTTTGGCTATGATGCAGTTTTGTTCTTTTTTTCCAGGTGCTGCTAAGCCAGGTGCACCGGCTGAGGGCCTTGGACTTGCTGGGAAGGTTTCTGGACTTGGGTCCCTGGGCGGTGAGCCTGGTACGTGCCTTCTCCTCGCACACCTTGGGGGCAGGGCCAGGGAGGACAGCTAGCAGACTCTGTGTGACAGTCTGGGGACTTAGGTCATGGTCCAGACCCAGCCACAGCTGTGTGGTCTGGGAAGACCCTCGACCCCATAAATTGTCCGCGTGTCTGTACAGCATTCATGGGGCACAGTGCTGGGGGCTCTTGTTTTCTCTTCTTGTTTCCTCTTTTCCATCTGAGGCTGAACTTGGCCTTTGCAGGAAAGAAAGCACAGTGGGCGTGTTACTTCTTACAGCAGCTTACCCGTGCCTGAGAGCCCTGAGCAGCTGAGTCCCTCAGCCTTGTAAGGCATTTTTCTCTCCGGAAGAATCAGCACCCCATCAACTGTCTTGTCACTACTGTTTATACACAGTTCTGAAACACATTTTTTTTTCGGTACCGGGGATTGAACTCGGGTCCTTGTGCTTGCAAGGCAAGTGGCGGAACCACTGAGGTAAATCCCCGGCCCTCTGAAACACTTTTTCATTGCTCATTTTCTAGAAGAGTAGCAGTGGCCATTTTATTTTTATTTTTTATTTATTTATTTTTTGTGTCAGGGATCGAACTCAGGTCCTTGCACCTGTGCAGCAGGCAGCGAAACCACTGAGCTAAATCCCCAGCCCAGCAGTGGCCATTTTAAACCGAAAAGAGTGGCCGAAATTGAATGAGGAAATGATCCATTTTTTCCACAAATCACAAAGGAAATAAAAGAGAAATTGAGGTAAAAATCTATAGATTAAAGGAGATCCAAGAGATTGGTCTTCCAGTTGCAATGTATAGACCTTCTTTGTTCCTGTTTACAAATAAATGTTTGAAAACTGAAGCGTTTTTTTAACTATTTTTATTAGAACATATTTGTCATACATATTGATCACATTCATCATAGGGAATTTGTACCTGTACATAATGTATCTTGATTCTTTTTTTTTCCCCTTTCCCTTTCCCTTCCCCTTCCCTCATCCGTTCTTCCCCTCACCATTTACTGAAAACTGAAGTTTGAAAAATCAGTGTTCACAGAACATAGCCAGGTGTGATGGTGCACACCTGCAATCCCAGTACTAGGGAGGCTGAGGCAGGAGGGTCCTGAGTTCAAGGCCAACCTTGACTACATATGGAGACCCTGTCTCAGAACAAAAATAAAACTCAGTATTCACAGAACAATGAAAAATTGTGTATGAACTGCACGTTATAAAAAAATGGTTGCTCATGGTAAGTGAAGTACACTAAATGTTCACAAGTGAAGTTGCTGCTACTCAGAGCTGCAGGGGAAGAGCACTCAGGTAGGAGCGGGACTGTGTGGCTGGGGGCTGGTCCATGAGCATGCAGGCAGTCACCGAGCAGTCTCTGCTAATGTCTGTTTCAGGTTTTTCACTAATTAGATCATGTAAGCAAAGAGTGATCATGGATAGGCCAACATTGAAGGAGGAGAGAGAAAATCTAAAATTAGGAAGAATAATTAACATTAAAGGAGAGAGAAAAATCTAAAACTGGGAAGAATGTTTCTCTGCTCCTTCCCAAAGCATGTTCCTCCTTGAGGGAAAGCCCCCGCCAGCTCAGTTCAGGCAGGGTTGGCAGTTCTGGCAGCTGCTAAGCATAAAGCCAGAGAGGCACACATCTGCAGGGAGCTCTCTTTCCTTGGAGCGAGGCACGTTAGTTCCTGTCGCATTTCTTGCAAGTGCTGAAGGGAGCATCTAGCCACCTGTGCCACCTTGCTCCCTGGTGGCAAATGCAGCGCTGGGACTGGACATGCTAATGCTGTTTCTCTCAACAGGCCCTGTCCGTGGGCATCTTCCCCTATGTGCTGAAGCTGCTCCAGAGCTCGGCCCGAGAGCTGCGGCCGCTCCTCGTCTTCATCTGGGCCAAGATCCTGGCAGTGGACAGCGTGAGTAACTCCATCTGTCTTCTTGAGGATAGGAAACTGCTCTGCTTGGGGTCCTGGGCTTCTCCATCCCAAATGACAGAGATGCTGAATGTGGGGTGAAACCAGCTCCTCCCGCCTATCCCCCAGCCTTCCACCTACAGGTACTGTTCCCAACTGCTGCTCTGGTCCCTCATCTGCCAGGACAAAATGCTGCCCCACTGGCTACCTCTGGGTGACCAGCCTAGCCGTAGACTCACCTGCCTTATTGTCCCCACACTTCCCTTAGAGGCCTCCTCCTTGTTCCCTGTCACCATGCCATACTGGTCACTAGGATCTGCCTGTGCTCCCCTGTACCCACCACAGCCCACCTGCTCTTTGGGCATCATTCAGCTATACTTGCTGGAGCACATTGTCCAGCCCATCCATGCTCAGGCCGGCCAGTCCTCACATTGTGCTCTCGTCCTCAATCCTGCACACAGAGCCACTGACACATCCCTCTGCTTGAGTCCCACCATCAAACCCCTGGGCTCGAATCTAGCCCAGACCCTGGCTCCCTGACCTGGCTTCTCATGGGCTCCCCAGGCACTTGCTCAGCCCCCCCTCCATGCCCATCTGGCCAGGGCCCTCCTCTCATCTGGGCACCGCACCCCTGGACAGCCCTCTCCCCACACACAAGTTTAGTGCCAGGGAACCAACACCTGGTGACTACTGTGGAGGATATGCAGGTGGCTCTCCCTGACAGATAATATCACCCCTAATTGCTTGTACTGTGAATGCTGTCTTCGTTGCATGTTCTTTTGCTTATTATTGAGTGGAGGAACTGTATCAGTGTTTATTCACTGAGTGTTTCTTATTCAGCAAGCTTGTTGAGTTCTTTTAGTTCTAGTTGTTTCCCTGTAGAGTCTCTTGGCCATTCCATGTAGATCATCATTCCACTTGGAAACAAGAGCAATCTGTTACCCCTCGGCTAGTTCTTGGGTCTCTTGTTTTTCTGGCTAAGAGCATCGACCAGGTCCATTGTTAAATGATTGCAGTGCTGGAAATAGCCTGGTAATTTCCTGATTTTCATGGTCTTCCTGATGCTGGGAATTGCCCACTGCCCCCACCTGCTCTCAACTACTTCAAGGCTGACCTTGACTTCTGCTGCACCTTGACTCTTGCTGAGCCCCACACTCTGCACCTGGCTCTAACCCGTGATTTCTTCTGTTGCCTTTTTTCTCTGTGATGACCAGATGATTATCTATTTCAACAAAATATTTACCTTCCTGACCATTAAGCTAACTTCTGATAAGGAGTGACTACTTTAAAAGATTGGTGACTACACCAGGTTTAAGAGTTAAAGAACTGAGCTTGAGCCCATCTCATTTATTCCAGCAGGCCAGTCTCACTCCCCAGGCCATCACTGGCCTCCATGAGTCACAGCAGTGGAGCTACAGCATCAGAACCACAGCGTGGGCAGCTGCTCTGTGGACTGTAGCATAGTACATCCACACTCAACCTGCCGGTCTCTGTAACACTAAGACTTCTGCTACACTAAAAGCTTGGTCTTGTGGTTTGGGAAGCAATCTTTGTCATTTTCATTTTGCCCTTCAAATTCATTGAAGAGCCACATTATGTAACAGAAGAGCTTTTCTCAGGAAGTCATCTCAAAACTGTTTCTCTCCTACCCCATTGTCTTTGGCATCTGTGCCAGAACATTTAGAAACTTACTGACACCATTATTTGGTGCCTGGCCATGGTACCATATGGAAGGCCTCCTGGGTGCACAATACAGAGATCCTGCTGTGAAACAAAGCACAAGGTGAGGGGGCAGAGGGCAGAAAAGGCACCCAGGGCAATAGATGAGCAACCACCAGCAATGAGCAGTGGGTCTGGGATGAGGGACAGTGACCAACATGTCGGTGATTAAGGACACTTGAGCTTGCACCCCCAGTCTCACCCTCGCCTACCACTACAGCATGAACACGATTAAGTTAATTTTGATTCTCATAATTATGTATCTTTGTAGTGCCCTTAGTACCTGGCCTTAGGTCCTTATTAGTCATCTTAGGAGAGGCTAGATCTGAAAGCAGGTGGCCTGTCTTATCTGCACTTCACCATTGTCTCTGACTTTAGAGCTGATCAGCAAGCACATCGCAGCATGTAGGGAATAGTGTTTATATCCTCCTCTTGTTCATATTCTCTCCCAGTGCCACATGGTTTCTCATACCCACCCTGGGCAGGTGCGGTCTGCATACACTGTGCCTGATGCCGAAGAAGCTGTGCATGTCACACTGTGTGACGCACTGTTCCTGCAGCCCAGCTGGAAATGTCATTGCCTGCAGTGTTCTTGTAAATACCCACACGCACCAGGGACCATCCTGTGAATTAATTTCTTACCCAGCTTGTTGCACCTGTGTACTTAACAGCAATAATCCCATAGAGGAACATTTTGAACTGTTTCCGGTTGAAACTGAGCCTTGTTTACCTCATCCTTCCTGTTCATAATTATCCTGGCCATAACTCCCCAAGATTACAGCTCTATCTGGGTTTAAGCAGTTGTCTTTCTGCTCCTAACATCTAGCTACGCTGGTAGCCAGCCTCCCTGGCTCTCTTGAACTGTTCCCCCTCAGAGCTCAGAGTCGCCCAAGACTCCTCGAGTGTGCTGTCATGGATTGGCAGGACAGGGTACACTGTGAGGATGCAGGACTGCCGGGACTCCATGCTCTCATCAGGAGCCTGCTAGCCCCCCAGAACACCCTGAGAGTTGGGAAATGGTGGGGCCCACTCTGGCTGGGCCCAACTGAGCACACACTGAGACCTGTCTTCTCTCCCATTCAGCTGTTGAGCCCCATTGTGTACTCTTTTGCTAGGGGCTCCTAAAAGACTCATGCAGGAAGCGGGGTTTATCTAGGTCCTCAAGAGGGTGGCTTCGTGTGGGCAAAAGAAGAGGGGATCCCAAGGGTGGAGCAGGATACAGATGAATCATTTGTCCTCTGCCTGAGGGGCAGCATACATTGTGAGATCCCTGACTGTATAGGTAGCCTCACTTGGTAGAAGGGGGCGTCTTCAGAGTCCCGACACACTCTAAGTAATTTGATCCCAGAACATCTCTTGTAAATCATTCCCTGCACTGTGTTACTCTGTGCACGCTCCACCATCAAATTACCAGGCAGATGAAGAATCAAGAAATAAGACCCATAATGAGGAAAAGGAAAACGAACCGCTGAAACTTGTTTAGACCTGCGCGGATGTTAGAAGTGGAAGACAAGGACATTAAAATAATATGAAAAGTCTGTTCTATATATTTAAGATTTGGAGACATAAAAAGCACCCAACTCAAACTTCTGGAGATGACAGTGACAATCTGTGACATGAAAAATACTCTAGATTGGATGAGCAACTAATTAAACACTATAGAAGAAAGGGAATGGACACCATCCAAAAGGAAAACATAAGAGAAAATTTTTTTAAATTCAAGGAGTGTCATTGAGCCTATGACAGCTGCAACAGACATAACATACTGTGTCTGGGGCTCCTGAGGGGTGGGCAGACAGGACATTTGAGGAAATAATGGCTAAAGGTTTTCCAAATTTGATGAAAACTATACAGCCACAGATCCAGAAAACTCTGCAAACCCCTAGCCCAGGAAACAAGGAGCTGCACCACAGCTGGCACAGCCCCACCTGAAACAGTCATAAGCTAGAAATCCAAACGCAGCCAGTAAAGAAAGCCAGACAAGCAAGCAGAAACAAGGACAGCAGCAGCTTTCTTACAGAGTCAGTGAAAAATTACCACCATAAAGGGACATCTTTGAAACAATGAAAGAAAAGCTATCAGCCTAAGCCAGGAGCTGTGACACATGCCTATAATCCCAGCTACTCAGGAGGCAGAAGCAGAAGGATTATGAGTTCAAAGCCAGCCTGGGAAACTTAGTGAATCACTGTTTCAAAAAAAGTAAATAATTAAAAGGGCTGGATGTGCAGCTCAGTGGTAGAACACTTGCCCAGGTGTTAGCTTTTTGTTGCTGTGACAAAATACTTAAGCATAACAATTTAAAAGAGGAAAGGCTTATTTTGGCTCACAGTTTCAGAGGAATCAGTGCATGGCCACCTGTCTCTATTGCCTGTGGCAAGGTAGAAACATCATGGCAGAAGGACATGGCAGAAAAGCTGCTCACCTCATGGTTGCCAGGAAGCAGAGAGAGGAAAGCCCCAGTGACCTGCTTCCTCTAATCAGGCTGACCTAAAAGCCCATTCATCTGTGAACTCATCAATAGATTAATCCATTGATAAGGTTGGCACCCTCACTCTTCAGTCACCTCTCTCAGCCCTACCTCTGAACACAGCTACTGTGGGGATCAAGCCTTCAATACATGAGTTTTGGAGGGATACTTTATATTAAAATCTGAACATCTAGCATATATGAGTTCAATCTCATACCACCACCACAACAACAAAAAAACTGTCAAAATTGTGCTCGCTTCGGCAGCACATATACCAAAAAAACTGTCAAACTTAAATTCTTTACCTAGTGTATCTTTCAAAAATGGAAGCAAAAGGGCAGGGGATTTAGCTCAGTGCTGCTGCCGCCTGCCTCACAAATGCAAGGTCCCGAGTTCGATCCCCAGTACTAAAAAAAAAAGGACATTTAAAGGCATAAAAGCCTTCATCACCAGGAGCTCCTACTACTGTAAGGAATGTTGACAAAAGTCCTTTAGACCGTGAAAAAATAAAATCTGAAGGGAACGTGAGTGTACAGAAAGGAACGAGAAAATTCAGAGTGAATGATAAATATGTGAATTTTTCTTGCTTTTTAAATCTCTTAAAAGATAATTGTTTGAACAACAGTAATAACAGTACACCATGGAGTTTATGACATATGTTACAGCAGAATGCATGGTGACAACAGCAAAAAGGTCAGGAGGAGTGAGATGGAATTGTTTGAAGTGGTCTAATTCCAGCTGGAGGTGAACTGTGAAGGTAAAGATGTCGTCCAGGCCTAGGGGCAGCTCAGTGGTAGAGCACTTGCCTAGCATGTGTGAGGCCCTAGATTCCATCCCCAGCACCACAAAAAAGAAAGAAAGATATAGTTCCTAACTCTCAAACTACTACTAGAATTAAAGAAGAAATAGAGTTAACCAACAAAGGAGAAAACATGAAGTAATTCATACATACAGCTGTACAAAAGGAGGGAAAAGGAACAAAGACTAGATGAGACACCTAGGGAAAAAAGATAAGATGGTAGGCTTAAACCATATCAGTAATCATACATAGTCTAAATTCCACAGTCAGAGGCAGTCCTCACTGGGTTAAAAGCAAGGAGAAACTACATGCTGCCTATAAAAAGTGCACTTTCGATAAAAAGACACAAGTAGGTTAAAAGTAAAAGGATGGGGAAAAAAATAATTCCACACTACCACTAAGCAGAAGAAGGCCGCAGTGTCCGGTAACTGCCCAGGTGTTACCAGGGAAAGAAGGTCTTCAGAGTGCTCCAGGAGCCCAGCCTTCCAAAGAGCACAATGCTTATTCACCCAGCAACATCCTCCAAGGCCGTGCCAGGACCATGTAGAACTGCAAGAAGGTGTGAGTAAATCCACAGTCACACTTACTGATTTCAGTTTCCTGTCTCAGTAGTAGGAAGAACAAGTAGGGAAGTCAGCAAGGAACAACACTACCTACCAGCCCACCAGGCCTAGAGATTGCTCCACTCAGCAACCACACAGTGTGTGCTTTTCAATGACAGGCCACAGCCTGGCTAAAAACACAGCACATTTAAGGGAGCGAAACTGCGCAGTGGATTCCGCAGCCACAGCAAAGAAACACGCCCTTACTAAGTAGCAGGAAAGTCTTGAGACACTTGAGAACCAAACAATATACTTTTCAGTAAGTAAATGTTTAAGTTATAAGGTAAATTTTAAATAAGAATAAAACCTATAAAGCATAAATATGTGACATTAAAGTTTTAAATGTATTATAATTAAATATTAACTCATGTTTAAAATCTATTATATATTGCATGATTTAATATAATAGACATGTAATTATAAACCTTTATATAATGTAAATCTTTGTGTTAACATATAAAATAAATTTTTAATAAGATTTTTCAAAGAGGGAGTCTTGAGGGAAATAAAAAATACTTTGTACTGAGCGAAAATAAAAGTACAACATAACAAAATTTGTGGGACACAGCTAGGCAGTGCTAAGGGGGATGTATAGCATTAATTGCACACAGTAGAAAAGCAGGGAAGTGGCTGCAGCTTCCTCCCTAGGATACTAGTAAAAGAAAAGCAAAGTAAACCCAGAACAGGAGGAGAAAGGAAATAACAAGGACCAGAGTGGAAATCAGTGTGAAAGAAAACAGTGAAACAGTACAGAAAATCTGTTCAAGAAAAGCTGGATATTTCAACAGATCAATAGAATTGATAAACCACTCCCAGCCAGTAAGGAAGCAGAGAAGACACACATCCCCATATCTGGGTTGGCAGAGGGGGCATCACTGCATGTTCTGGGGCATTAAAAGGCTGGTAAGCAAATACTGGAACCAACTCAGTTTGAGAACATTTTATGACTTTCAGGCATGGACATATTCCTGGGTGACACAGTCACTCATTTAAGGACAGATCACTCACGTGCAATCTCAGCACTCTGGAAGGCTGAGGCAGGAGGATCACAAGTTTGAGCCCTGGGTAACTTAACAAGACCTTGTTTCAAAGATAAAAGGACTGGGAATGTAGCTCAGTGCAAAGGCCCTGAGTTCGAGCCCTAGGAGGGAGAGAGATAATATGAATGAATATCTGAATAGTGCTATATCTGTTAAAGAAATTGAAATTTTAGCTTAAAACTGTCCTACAAAGAAAACATTTAAGTCCAGATGGTTTCCCCAGCAAATTCTCCCAACATTAAGGGAGAAACATATGGGTGGCAAGAAGCCCCTTGCCATATCATTCTGTGAAAACTACAGACCAATATACCCCTTATGAACATAGATAAAAAGATTCTAAACAGAATTTTCTTAAATCAAATTTAACAATATATAAAAAGAATGACCTAGTGGGATTTCTTTCTGAAATGTAAGGTATTCAGCAACTAAAATGTAATGTGATGACCATATTAACAAAGAAGAAAAGAAAAACTACATTACCACCTCAGAAGACTCAGAGGAAGCATTTAATAATACCTACAATCCATTTCTAATTTAAAATAAATACTCAGCAGACTATTTGTCAGATTGAGAGGAACTTCTCAATCTGACAAGCAACATCCACAAGAAACCTACAGCCAATGTCACAAATAGTGAAAGACCAACGCTAAGATCTGAAACCCACCCCAAGGTCTGCCCTCAGCATTATACTGAGAGTCCCAGGTGGTACAATGAGACAAGGAAGTAAAGGTATCCAGGTTGGAAAGGAAGTATAATAAAGACAATATACTGTCTTTATTTTTAAGCAATGTGATTGCCTATTAAAAGAAAATCTGCTCACATCTATTAAAAATTCTACCAGAACTAATAAGTAAGATTAGTAAGTTTGCAGCTGTAAGATCACTATACAAAAATCAACTTATAGCTAGGTGTGGTAGCACATGTGCCTGTGTAATTCCAGCACTCTGAGAAGGCTGAGGCAGGAGGATTCCAAGTTCAAGCCCAACCTGGGTAACTTAGAGAGACCTTGTCTCAAAATTTAAAAACATTACAAGGGCTCAAGCTATAATTGAATGTGAAGAGCCTGAGTTCAATCCCCAATACAGTGGGGAAAAAAGTCAATTTATGTGCATAACCTAGTAGTCAATAATGAGTTGAAATTGACATTTATAGTGGCATCAAAAATATGAAATAACTTAGGAATAAATTCTGACAAAAAGTATCCAACACCTGTACACTGAAACTACAAATTGTTGCTAATTAAGGAACTAAGGAAGACCTAAATATGAACAGACTGTTTGCTACATGAATCCTAATTCTAAAATCTATATGGAAATGCAAAGGACTAGAATGGCCAAAGCAATTTTGAAAAAGAACAAAGGTGGAGGATTAAACTACCTGACTTCAAGGCATATCTGAATCCCCAATACTCAAGACCTGAGAAGGCATCAAAATAGGTATTGAGAAAAAGAAAGTCAGTAACAGACTCACCCAAACCTTGGCAGGGTGGCACATTCCTGTAACCCCACCTACTTGGGAGACTGAAGCAGGAAAATGGCTTGAGTCCAGGTGTTCAAGGCCAGCTGGGCAACATAGTAAATCCTAGCTCAAAAAAAGAAAAAGAAAGAAAAATAGACCCATCCAGGAGGTCGACAACAGATTTTCAATAAAAGTTCAAAGACAAGTCAGTTCATTGAAAAAAAGATAGTCTTTTCAACATACAGTGCTAGGATAATTAGCCATATGCAAAAGCAAAAATCAACTACAGCACATGCCTTCAACTACATAAAAAATTAACTAAATATAAAAGTTAAAGCTGTAAGACTTCTAGAAGAAAACGTAAGAGGAAACCTTTATGACCCATGGGTTAAGCAAAGATTTCTCACAGTCCATAAAGAACAAATTAATGAAGCTTATCAAAATGAAAACTACTCTCTGAAGATATCATTATGAGAATTACCAGACAAGCCACAGACTGGGAAATTATTTGCAAATCATTTGTGTGATAAAAACTTGTATCATGAGTGTATAAGAATTCTCAAAACTGGATGTGGAAACAAATATGTGCAAACAAACAAAAATAGGCAAAAAGTTCAAGCAGACACTTCACTGAAGCAGTACGTGTGGCAAACAAGCAATGAAAAGACACTGAACATCTTCAGTATGTGGAGAAATGAAATCAAAATCACCATCAGACGCCACTGAACACCTAGTAGAACGGCCAAGGAAGACGTGACAGCAAGTGATGGCAGGCTGTAGAGGGAATGGAACGGAACTCCCATGCCTTGCTGAAGAGAATACAAAACAGATCAACCACTTTTGAAAATTATTTCCACTTAACATACACATTTATGGGTGATCCAGTCCTGCCACTCCTAGGTGATATTCACCCCAAAAAAATGGAAGCACATGGACCACTAATGTTGATAGCACCTTTCTTTTTTTTTTTTTTTTTGGTACCGGGGATTATACTCAGGACCTGGTGCTTGCAAAGCAGGCGGTGTAACCACTGAGCTAAATCTCTGGTGATAGCACCTTTCTTTGTAATAGCCAACAGCCAGAAATAGCTCAGATATACATTAACAAGTGAATAACTAATAAACTGTGACTTATCCATGCAAGGGGATCCCATTCTGCTAAATAAAGCATAACCTGATCCCAGTATAATTTTGAGTGAAAGAAGCCAGTAATAGAAAGATATATACTGTATAGTTCCATTTACTAAAACTAGGAAATAAGGGGCCAGGGATGTAGCTCAGTGGCACCAGACTGTCTGATCCCCAGTTAGGGGAGGAGGGGGATTCTAGGAAATGTAAACTTATCCATAGTAGTCACAGGAAGCAAATCACTGGCTGCCTGGGGCAGCTAAGGGTGGACAAAGGATGACCAAAGGGGTGGAAAGGAACTTTTCAAGGTTTACTCATTATCTTGGTTGTAGTGATGGCTTCACAGATGTATACATGTGTGCACAATCATCCAACTCTAAACTTTTTTTAAATCTGTGGACTTCTTGTATATCACTTACACTGCAATGAAGCTGTTAAAAATTTCAAATTACTAAACAGTCAACAAGGAACTATACTGAATTTTCAACTCAAGAAAGACCAAAACAAAAAGTTTGTGTATAAAAATATATGGGGAAAGTGTCCTCAGTTAATGTCAGTGCTCCTCTGCTGAGTGCAGTGGTGCACATCCGTAATCCTAAGGCTGAGGCAGCAGGATCATAAGTTCAAAGCCAGCCTGGGCAACTTAATAAGACCCTGTCTCAAAATAAAAATAATAATAAAAGAGTTGGGGATAAAATTCAGTGGTAAAATTCACTTGCCTAGCATGTACAAAGCCTGGGTTCACCCTTCCAGTGCCACAAAAATACAAATTAATGCTGCATGGTAACGGAGTCAGTTCCTGATTGAAGCCTGGACCAAGGTCCAGATGCTGTGAAGGACATGTGGACACATGGGAGGAATTTGTGTATGGGTTCGATGTCAGTAGTACTGCTGTTTCACTGTCACATTTCTTGAGAGTCGTAAAAGCTCTGTGGTTACGGAAGCAAAAGTCCTTTGCCTTGGAATATTTTGGTGCAAAACATCATGCTATCTGTAGCTTTCAAAGGTGCAGAAAAATACAGGGGAAGCGGAGGGAGAAAGCAGATGTGGTGAATATTCTTTTAGTTTTCCTGAAGGCCCTATGTTTGGATCAGAGGCCAAGAGCACATGACTTGTGCGTGTAGAAGTAACGGAAAAGTGACCAGATCTACAATGTGTGCCACTCACACTCGGGGAGGCTGGTGGTGGTGGTGGGTTTTAATAAGTTCCTCAAGTCCGTTGTTGTCATTTGTCTCTCTGCTAATTAACAAGATTAAGGGAGGGGAGGCAGTTAATTAAGGACTCCTGTAAGCTGGGTTCCACTTAATTGAGATTTTTTTCGTAGGCACAATTAATATGCAATTCAGGCAGACCTTCCAAGTTACGGTTAATAAAGTTTTATTTATAGTGCCACCAGGGAACACCAAAGGCACAGTGTCAGTGAATTTGAAAGCACACTCCAAGTTGGTATTTATTTAGAAAGTACTGTACATCCAAGTTTGGGAATACAAAGAGACTTGGCCACGCCCTAGTCCTAAGAAAGAGCCATTCCATGAGTGCAGCCCCATTTCTGAGCTTTCCTCCCAGCCCAGGACTGATTTGGCGTCCCCTGCAGAGAGGCTTCCTTGGGGAGTCACAGCCCCACTCTTCCCTCTTCTCCATGCTGCCCTGACCCTCCCTCCTCACACACACAGATTCCATTCAAAAGGTTTCCTCCTGAGCTGGGCTCTCATTTGTTTTTTTATGTCCTGAACTCCTTGTTCCTGTACTTTCTATCTTAATAAACTTTTTTGGAACAGATTCAGGTTTACAGAAAACTTGAGACTATAGTAAATCAAGTTCCCGTGTACCTCACAGCCAGTTCCCCTGTTGACATCTGTGTTGGTACCTTATTGTTAACCATGCTTCGCGCTTTAATCATATTTCCTTGGCTCTATCTAGCATCTTCTTTCTGCCCAGGATCTCATGCAGGGTCCCTCATGACCTTTAGTCATCCTGTCTCCTTGGGCTTGTCTGGGCTAGGCTGCCTTGAGATTTTCTCAGTTTTTCCTTGACTGTTTTGTTTTGTTTTTGATACTGGGGATTGAAACCATGGAGTATTCTACCACTGAGCTAAACTATGTCCTCAACCCTTTTTATCTTGAGATTAAGTTGCCCAAACCAGCCTTGAACTTGTGATCCTTCTGCCTCAGCCTCCTAAGTAGCTAGGAGTGGCTGGCATTACAGGCTTGTACCACTGCACCTGGCTGCCCTTGTCTTTAATGACCTTGACATGAGGAGCACTGGTCAGGGGTTTGTAGACTGCCCCACTGCTGGTGCTTGCCTGATGATTTTCCCTTTAGACTAGGTGATGGTTAGGAGAGATCACAGAGGTAAAGTGCTGTCTTATCACATTGTGTCCAGGGTCAGTGCTGTCACCAGGACGTCTCACTGTGGGTGTCAGCATGGTCACTCAGCTGTGACGTTACTGTTGTCCCCCACCCCTCCCCACTATGACCTGGAAGGACATCTCTGGGATGTGCTGGGGACTTTCGTTTATAAGTTGCTTCGTGTCTGTGGCTGAACTTTATGCCGGTCCATTGTCTTTGCAGGTTCTGAATATAGTTTTTCTTTCTTCTCAGTTTTTATTTAGGCTTATTTTTTTACAGTTAATATTAGGACTGCTTTATTTTTTGCACTTTTGACTTTTTCCGGTATCTCCCCACCCTTTACTGAACCATCCTTCCTGTTTTGCCATCTTCCAGCTAACCATGAACAGACAGCATAAGAATGTTCACCCTCTCTAACACTGGGCTGTTTTCAGTCCCAGGACAATGACTGGGACCTGGGAATGCCCTTGTGTGAAAGGCCCCGCCCAAGCCTGGCGAGTCCTGAGTCCTGGGACAACGTTACCTGTCCTTCCTGTCCCCTCATTTTAACAGAAATAACGATGGTCCTTGTAATTTCTAAGCTATAGTTACTAGTACACAGAAAATAACAGCAGCAGTATGCAGAAAATGTGTTTGCAAAGGTCCTCATCTTCCACAAGTTGCATTTGGCAAGGATGTGTCATGCAAAATGGCCTCTTCTAGTGTTCTCCCAGGTACATGGGGGGGCTGCTTTTTGGGAACCCTCAGAATGGGTCTGAGTCCCTGGGGAAGTTGAAATACACCCTCATGCCTTCCCTGTAGGACTGTGGGCCCAGAGAGCAGCAGTCCTGCTGCCACTCACAGAAGCAGGGTACACCTGACCCAGCACTGGGGTCAGGTTTCTGAAGACCTGCCCAGGATGAGACCAGGCCCAAGCAGATGTACACATTGATGAGGGGCCAGGCTTCACCTGAGTGTGGTCCATGCGCCCATGGAGAAATGGTCTCCTCATGGAGAAACTCAGGATGTCTAGCAGGATGGGGGCAGTTGTTTCAGATCATCTGGCTTGCAAGAATAAGGAGAGGCCCCCAGAGACGCAGCTCTCACTTGCAGTGCAGTGCAATGCAGTGGTACAAGGCTCTGTAGAAGAGCCCTGTGTGGCACACCTGGCTGTGTGTGAGGTGAAGGGGTTCCCTTTTCCTGACCAAAATATGAACACCCGCCCTCTTCCTCCTCTTTTTGAGCTGCTTTTCTCTTACATCTCATGCCCAGATTCCTCCTCCTAACTCTTGAGTTTGATGAAAAGGGCAACCACAGTTTGGCTCTGAGGGATGTGAGATCATCCAGGTCTCTTGTGTGGTCCAGAAAGTGCCAGCTCCGGTACCTTTCCCAGGACTCCCTGGGCTATGCCCTGCACCGGGCAGAGTCTAGGTGTCCTCACAAGGATAGATTGACTCTTCCAGCCTGGGTGAAGTTACCAGGTGCACTGTGATTAGGAATTGTGATGTCATACCTCAGTGCAGAGGTTCACTCACAGATTCATAGCAGCCATGCACGGAGGCTGGGCTCCCTCCTGGGACTTCACAGAGTGCTCAGAGGCTAGCAGAGAAGCTGGAAGTACACAGGGCCAACTCCAGCACAGGGACACCAGCAAGTTCCACCAGAGTCCTTGCAGAGGGAGAGAGCTCAGGCCAGCCTGGGAAGCAGAGCCTGCAGGCCTCAGACACCTTGATCAAGAAGGAGAGAAGGACAAGCAGCAGAGAGTATGAAGGCCCTAAGGGCGTGGGAGGGCTGAGTAAACATCTTCCAGTATTCAGAGAGAGACATCTCTTTCTTTCTACATTTTTTTTTTTTTTCCGGAGATAGAATCTCACTTCGTTGCTCTGTCTGGCCTTGAACTCACTATGTAGCCCAGGCTGGCCTCGAACTCATGGTGATCCTCCTCCCTCAGTCTCCCAAGTGCTGGAATTGCAGCATGCACCGCCATGCCTGGCCTCAGAGAGACTTCTTCAGCACAACTGTTTGTCATACCACTGCGTCACGAGCACCAGGCAGTGGAGAACACCTCAGGGATAGTGTCAGGCCTGGCTGGGAAAGTTAGGTCTATGTAGAGAAACAACATAAACCATTCAGATGGATTCTAGGTGAGGTCTAACAGAAAGCAAATTTCCAAGTGAACCCGGTGCCAGAGACCTTGGCCATTCAGCCCAGAGCCAAGCAAGGGAGCAAGGGAGGAGGTACACAGTGAGTGACAGGTTATCCCAGAGGATTGACAGGTGAAGATCTAGAAATGACAGGAGAGGAAAAGCTGGAAAGATGATATTTTAAATCCTAAGATTAGTCTGTATATTTATATGTAAATACATTAAAGACTTGAATACAGAAAACTTTAAATTTTAAGAAAATATAATTTATCGAACTGAACCTAGCCAGGCATGATGGTACACATCTGTGATTTCAGCTACTCAAGAGGTTGAGTCAGGAGGTTCACAGGTTTGAAGCCATCCTGAGTAACTCAGTGAGACCCTATCTCAAAATAAAATTTAAAAGGACTAGAGATATAACCCAGTGATAGAGCATGAACTTAGTGTACACAGGTTCTTGGGTTCAATCTCCAATACCACCAGAAAAAAAATTCTGAAGAAGAAACAGGCTTTACTAAACTAAATTCCACAGAAGAAATACAGAAAGTTGTTTAAAAAAGAAAATCTGTCCCTTTTTCCAGAGAAATCATCAGGCCTGATTTTATATAGGGATTCTAGCAAATCCATAAAGGGCAGTTAATTCTGCTGTTACTTAAACTCTTCTAGAGCATTTTTTTTAATGGAGGAAAATGTATTTTAAAAATTTTTAATGAAATGGGCATAATCTACAATGGAAATAAATGCCACTGACCTATATACTTGAAAATGGTAAATTTCAGCCTGGCATGGCGATACACGCCTATAATCCCAGCACTTGGGAGCTGAGGCAGGAGGATTGCCATGAGTTCAAGGCCAGCCTGGGCTGCTTAGTGAGTTCAGGCCAGCCTGAACCCTGTCTCAAAAAATAAAATGGGGGCTGGGGATGTGGCACCGTGCCTGCCTCACAAGCACAAAGTCCTGAGTTTGATCCCTGGTACTGGGAAAAAAAATGGTAAATTTATGTTATATGCATCTTTTTTTTTTTTTTTTTTTAATGGGCATTAAACTCGGATCCTTCCACTTGCGAGGCAGGCAGCGGAACCACTGAGCTAAATCCCCGGCTGTTATATGCATCTTAACACAATTTTTACAAACCTTAAGTTTACACCAACAAAAGCAAACTACATTACATTCACACTTATAAACATTTTGAAATAATATAACAAAGTATTGAACAAATAATACACTATGACTGAATGAGATTTCTCTCAAGGATGCAAGGATGGTTCAATATTAGGAAAACTATTAGGGCCGGGATTTAGCTCAGTGGTTACACCGCCTGCCTTGCAAGTGCAAGGTCCAGAGTTCAATCCCCAGTACCCAAAAAAAAAAGGAAAACTGTTAAGGTAACACATTAGCAGACAGACGAATGCTAACATGTATCTTCTCAAAAACAAGAAAAATGCTCAGTAAAACAGGCATCAGTAGCTGCTTTGCCAACATTCAAAGTGTTTTCACATCACCCAGAGGCAAGAATCATACTTAGTGGGAGAAAACAGCGTTCCCACTAAAACAGCAATATCAGAGGCTTGCTGTCATTATCAACCGCACAGTGAGATAGGAGAAAGAAAGGTATAAAACTAGAAAAATAAAACTATTACTGTTTGCAAGTGATAGGACTTCATGCCTAAAAAACCCAGTGGGATCAGTTAAATACTAAGAAAACTTACTAAGGTGGAAGACAAAAAATTAATATGCAGAAATCAAAAATAACCAGATATAAGATAGAAAGAGCACCCCATTTATAGTAGAGTCATAAAGTCTAGGAATAATCTTAACCTGAGACTGAAAAGCCACCATGAAGTAAACCTTAAAACATCCTGAGAGACACAAAAATCAACTTAAACAAATAAAGAC
Source organism: Heterocephalus glaber (assembly GCF_053883595.1). Taxonomy (NCBI): domain Eukaryota; kingdom Metazoa; phylum Chordata; class Mammalia; order Rodentia; family Bathyergidae; genus Heterocephalus; species Heterocephalus glaber. The sequence continues at coordinate 1,860,666 of NW_028258173.1, read as the reverse complement.
ACACTCTGTTCCTTTACAGAAAGATTCAACATCATAAATATGTCACTGTTCCCTGGGTTAATTTATAACTTTAATACAATCCCAATAAAATTACTAGCAGGTTTGTATTTTTTTTATCAGGAACTAATCAGACCTATTCTAAACTTGAAGTAGAGAAATAAATAAGAGGAAGGAAATTCTGAATAGGAAGAATAAGGATGGAGAACAAGTCCTGTTAGATAGTATGTTAACCATGAAGACTCAGTAATAAAGAACAGTGTGGAATATGGTACTGGATCACAAATGGACACATAGACCAAAGGTGCATCACAGAGACAGATCTAAGTACACGTGAGATGTTAGACAGCATCTTAAGTGAGTAGAGTAGCAAGGCCAGCCCCTTTAATTTGTGGCATTAGAATAACTAGGAGGCTGCCATAGTTGGGATCTTCAGTGTCACTCCAAAGTGCATGTGTGCAAAGGCTTGGCCCCCAGAGTGACATTATTGGGAGGGGTTCGAATCTTTAAGGGGCAGAGCCTAGCAAGAGGCCTAACAAGGGCACATTGAGGATGTGCCCTTGAAGGTGATAGTGGTACCTTGGCCCCTCTTCTTCTCTCTCTTTGCTTCCCAGCCACCATAAGGTAAGCAGTTTGCTCCACATGTTGTCACCATGATGTGCTGCCTTGCCACATGCTCAGAGGCAATGGGACTGACCATGGACTGAAACTTCTGAAACCATGAGCCAAATTAAGCCTTCCCCCATTACACATTATCGCTGGTATTTTGTCACAGTAACGGCAAGCTGATTAACGGAGGCTAATTCTATATCTTGAGTACTGGAATTAACATTAACAATATTAAAAATAAAGAATAAAACCATCAGAGCACTAGAAGAAACCCAGGCAAATTCTGCTTAACCCTAAAGTAATGAAAGCCTTTTAAACTATAATTCAAATTATAGAAGTCTTTGGAAAATAATAAACCCGACTGCATACAAATTTTTAAAAATTCAAGTGGGGGGGCTGTGATTTAGCTCAATGGTTCTGCCACCTGCCTTGCAAGCACAAGGTCCCGAGTTCAATCCCTGAAACAAAAACAAAAAAAATTCAAGTGTGAAAATATTTAAAACTATATCACAGATAAAAGAGTGGGTTCCGTGATATACAAAGAGCTCCTAGAAACCAAGAAAAACATCAGCATTCCAATAGAGGAATGGTCAAAGGACATGAGCCAACAGTTCATAGAAAAATAAACACAAATAGTTAATTATATGAAAATGCTTTTTTTATATTAAGTATAAAATAAAGCTGCACTTGAAGTACCATTTTTTGCTTATCAAACTGGCAAGAGTTCCAACATTTACAACATGCTATGCTATAAAAATACCAAGGGGTACATATTTCAAAACTACTAGTGCTTTTATCTTTGATCTAGCAGTCTGCCTTCTGGGAATCCGCACTACAGCTTTACCTGCCTGTGTAGGAAATAATTTACATAGAAGTTTGTGCATTGCAGTGTCACTTGTGATTATAAAAGATATGGTCCTGATGAAGGGTCCAGGCATCTATAGGAGACTGGTTAATCAACACTAGCCTGCAAGAATGTCACACAGGAGCTGTACAAAGAGCAAGGAAGCTCTTGCCAGCAGATGTGGCACCTTCTCCAGGATAGACACGCTGTTCAGCTAAGAAAAGCAAGGTCACATCTATCAGATTATCACAATATACCCCATAAATATGGATAATTAATATGTATTGATTGAAAATTTTACAAAGAGAAAGAAAAACAAGGCACAGAGCACCCAGACATAGTAGGTGTTTTTGTTTAAGAAAAGGATGGGCTGGTGTATATATTCATGCTTATGTTTCTATGAAGAAAAACCATCAAAGGAATAAGTGAGAAACTAATTCTAACCACATACAAGAGCAGAGAGGGAGAGGAGAAATGGAAATACAAGCATCTGTGTTGTTGTTAATGTCTTGCCTCACATGGCAAGTTGTGCTCAGGGTTTAAGGCAAAAGAAGAGGCGTGCATCTTCAACTTCCCAGTAGATGCTCTGCTGAGTTTGTGAAGGACAGTGAGCTCTTGTGACCCATAAACAGAGTCCTTGCTTGGGTATTACATTTCCAACTCTACTGGTGTTAAAGAGCTGGGTATATAAACACCCCATGTACCCTCCATCTGTCTTCACGTGGGCTCCCTGGCAGCATCCTGCTGCGATGCTCAACACCACCAAGGGTTCACTCTGGGGTGCTCTTCTCTCACTGAAAACTTCCTCACCTTTTGTGCACTGCAGTCCTTCCTCATGACAAGGCGTGAACTCCCTTCCACTCTATGGGCCCTGGTCCTGTGTCCTTGGGGCTCTCCATGTGGTTCACCTCTGTCTGCTTGAACCAGCTCTGCCTAGCGTGGCTGGCCTGTTTGTTTGTGTACCGGTCCTATATTCCTGCTTCCCCATAAAATGGACTTCACCTTCTGTAAGGTCTCTGAGTCTCTCCTCGTGAATTTTGCCAGAACATTCAGAGGTAGGAACCCACACTGGCTCACAGACCTGCCCCTGCAGAAGGAAGCCAGGGCCTTGGTCAGGGCTTCCTCTTGCTCTGCTCCCGTGGATCCATTTGCAAACCACATCTGTAGTTGCTGCAACCACAAAGCATATGCTTGGACCTTTCTCCTTTCTGTTTGCTTTGCTTCTCTTCCTCCCCTTCATTTTCCTTGTTCCAAGTGCCTGAAATCCTGACACACAGATGACTCGAGTCAGAGTGGGTTTCAGTGTGGTCGGGCAGGGGGCTCCAAGAAAACCATTTCCTTTTCCTGCTTTTCTCTCTCCCCCATCCCCTTCTTCTTCTCTGGCCTTAATATGTCACATCTGTGCCGGATCTGGGGAGAGCAGCAAACACAACACAGTAAAGCCCTTGGGAACCATCTGCTTTGGCAGATTCTTGGCTGCCAACACCCAGCCTTTGTCGGAGCCCCAGGTCTCTTCCCCACCAAGCCTGTGTTTTTGCCAAGTGTGTCACCTGTTGGTGGCTTGCCTGCCCTTGTATTTTGAAGTCTTGCTTTCCTTTCAGCATAAGGAGGCCCTTGCCTGAGCCACTCATAACTGGGGAGAGTGCATGGGGTGGGATGTGGACTGAGGGGAGAGGCCCCGGCCTCCAGGGCGTAAAAATCTGAGCGTATAAACCAAGAAACAGTGACACCTGCCGAGCACTGAAAATGAAGGTAGGCTATGAAGAGGTGCCATTACTGCTTATCAAAACAGATCTTTTTTGGTACCAGCGATCGAACTCGGGTCCTTGTGCCTGCACAGCAGGCAGCGAAACCACTGAGCTAAATCCCCGGCCAAAACAGATCTTTTAATAGATACCTAATAATTGCCAGACTCCTGGTTTAAAGGCATATTAAAGTCATCATTTTAGATATTCTGACTGAGGAGGCTCAGATTCAGCATTAGTAGGGTATGAATTAATGACTGTACGCTTTGATGAGACATGCTTAAGGAGCTTCCCTTGAATGTGTGGGCTTTGATTTGACTTGTCAAACCTCTGGTTTGAAAACAAAGAAAGGTGACTTTATTCCCAGAAGGCACTCCCACTCCTGGGGACAACATCAGCTCTGCTGGCCCTAGGGACTGAGTCTTATAGGGAAGACCGCCTTTTAGCTTATTTGTTTGTCAACAGCCTCAATGAAGGCAAGGAGCCTCTGAAGTGTGCTTCTTGAAAACTGAGGCTTAATTGGCTTCCCACTGGGGTCAAAGGCTGCAACCTGAGCTGGTTCCCCCCTCCATCTTGCCTAATTCCCATTTCAGCAGAGCAGGTCCTGTGTTATCAGTCTATGGGTCTGAGGACTGGGGCTGCGGTAAGCCCAGGCTCACCTGCACAGGCCCTCTGCCTCTGGAGAAGGGCCCCCAAGAGCCAGTGCTCTGGGGCAGTGTGTGGCAAGGTGCAGCTCCCGTCCTCTAGAGCAGAGCTGGCTGCAGCTGGTGGAACATACATCTCTCCCTGGGGGCACTATCCTAAGTGTCACTAATCAGTGTCACTGGAGATTCATCCTGCAAGCTGTTAGCATCACGACTGAACTCCTTGGGTCCCTCCCTTTCTGGGAACAATAGCATCCTTTGTCAGTAGCTGCGTTATTTAATCTTTGCACCACTCACTCACAGGTTTCTAAACCTTAGGTTGGGGTCCACAGAAGAACCTGATTTGAACCTGGCTTTGTTCAAACTGTGATCCCTTTCCTCTCTTTCTCAGATCTGTGGGTCTGAGCCTCCTGAGACATTGTCCTCAACCCCTGAATGTCCAAGCATGATCATTTCAGCACTTGCAGTAATGTCCCCCAAATCACCCAGCCCAGTGCAGAGGTTGGGGCTCCTGCAACACAGCCAGCCTCGGCGCCCGGGCCATTTCCTCTCAGACTGAAAGCTTTGTTCCACGGAAGCCTTTTTCCTCCTGAGCACATGCCTCTCTATCCCCAGGCCCCTTCCCTGAGCCTCAGCTTTCTCTACATGCTCCAGGGCACCCCTCAACTAGAGCAGGAGGCTTCAGGTGCCACCAGTGCCCATGTGACTTCAACTCAGGCCATGTTCATCTTCTTCCTGAACAGCTCTGCCTGTGTGTCTCAGGTGGCTCCACTGCCGTGTGTGCCTGTGAACTCAGGTCCCTGCAGCCCCCCTCCCATGTCAGTGGCACCCTGCCTCTTTAGAGAACAATGTGGGAAATGGACCTCCTCTCCCCCGCCACGACACTCATATCCCCAGGCTGGCCCTCATCTTTCTGTCCCTGTGGCACATGGTCCCCACCTGCGCCCCAGCTCTAATCTGGCCCCTTCTGGCCCAGCCAGCATCTCCCTGCCAGCTGACCTTGGACCTGGGGCCTAACTGCCCTATCCCCATGCCTCAGCTCCTGCTGGCCCATCACCTGCTCTTCTATACCATAGTCCAGGACCCGGACTGCATGTCCCCTTGTCCTACCCTGTTCTGTCTTCCCTTCTCCCTTGGATATTGCTGTCTGGTCCTCAGCTTAGCTCTTCCAGAAGGCACACCCCCACCGCCAGCCACTGTGGCACCTCTGCTCTTGCAAGCATGTGTTGCCAGTATGGCAGCAGTGAGTGGGGCATGGTTACCCTGCCTCTCCAGGCGCGAGCCAGTGCTCTCTGTGTATGGCCTCAGAACTGTGTGACACACAGCAACCACACACAGTGTTTTCACCAGAACAACCTGGAGGCTCCTTTGACACGTTACACCTCCCACCCTAGAGCCCTGCCTGTGGTTAGGGACTTACCTCTAGAGGACACCTGTGAAACATAACTGGGATGGTTCCTAGGTGTTGGGTTCACACAGGCAACTGTTAGGCCAAATCTTCTGTGAGCCTTGAGCAGGGGCCCAGAGCTGTGGAAACAGGGCTGGGGCAGGGTGGTACATGGAGCTGAGTCTGGGCTGGGGTTGGGCCTAGCAAAGGCTGTGGGCTAAGTGTGACCCCCACACCAGCCAGCCAGCAGCCAGGAGGCTAGAAGATGTTTTTAGAGAATATTATGGCACACTTCACTTCAGATAATATGTGAGATCCTGGTCCTATTCCCTCAGCCCAGGAAGTATGTCTGTGAGCAATAAATAGCCTGAGCTGTTTTCTCAAATGCAAACCAAACATGAGAGGAGAAATAAGAGGGAATGAAATCCTCTGCCTACTCATGTGTCCATACTTCACAGGATGCCTCAGAAGCCCCTGCAGGCGTCCACACTCACGGCTGTTCCCTGTGTCTCCTCTCTCCCTCCAGTCATGCCAGGCTGACCTCGTGAAGGACAACGGGCACAAGTACTTCCTCTCCGTCTTGGCAGACCCATACATGCCAGTAAGGACCAAACCTTGTTTTCTTTGAGGGGCCCAAGATTAGTGTCCTCTGTCTCTGCTCGCACACATGCTTTGTAGTTCGTCTGACGAGAGGCAAGGTGGCTCCTGCTTGCTCGTCACTGGAGAGTGTCTCCACAGAGGGCAGCCAGCCTGTTGGCTCAGACACAGGGGACTTCTCCCTTTCCCATGCCATACTCTGCTCCATACCATGCCCCTATGTAACTGCCTTTAGTTCACCTGTGTCCCCAGGTTGGGTCAGCTTGGTTTGCATCTGTCAGCTTTCACTGCACACCTTCGCCTTGCAGTGACATCTCTCCCTCACTGAGTTAGATGGACAAATAAGCACACTACGCCCATGATGTGGTAACTTGAATGCCTCCAAAGGCCCTGGGACTTGACAAATCCACTGTGCCTTATTGTAGGAAAAAAGGGGAGAGGATGAAGAAAAGAATAAATCATTTGAAACTTTAAGTTTTACATATTTTTATTTCATTAAATTATTCAAAAATTAGATGAAATAAGCCTGAAAAACTTATATGCTAACTCCTTGTAATGCTTTATAGTTAATTTCTTTATTCTGTAACTCCAGCCCCTAGCATAGTGAGGACAAAATAGATGTTCTAAATAATTCATCAATTTAACTTAACATTGCCATAATATTTAAGTATAACAGCACATCTACACAGGTAACTTTGGTTATAGAAAGAATTTTTGTATATAATTTTACCCTCCAAGTTGTTTTTCTAAACTAAATGATAAGGAAAACACCGGCAACAGGATAAACAGTACTGGTATATGAAAGGTAAATAGTACTTGTGTGCTTCACTTAAGTGATATTCTTGAACACTATCACAGGCAGTTTAATATACTTTGTATGAGTTTTGCAAATAACTGCTTCCCTGTTCTCTGAGGTAAGTAAGAATACTCTACAAATCAAGCGATAGTGAGCACTAAGCTGCAGTTTGCAGCAAAACAGTGAGTCAGCTGACATGAGGAAGTAGCTTCAGCTATTCCAACTGGAGGACATAGCCAAGTTTGAAAGAAAGAAAGGGGAATTTTCAAATGCCAGAGACTGAGCGAGGGATCCATGGAGAGCCCTGGTAGGCAGCAGAGGCACCACCATGGCCACCCCAAGGATGGCACTCTGTGCAGACCCTCAGTCCGCGAGGGATGCAAGGTCCAGCGCAGGCAGTGCTGCTCAGTGACAGTCCCACTCACACCAGGAGCCTGCAACTCATGCTCTGACCTTCATGAAAGAGGACAAGCAGAGTAACTGTGCTCGGTGGAAAAGAAAAGGGCCATGAAGAGAACCTGAAATTTCAGGCTATTCTGCTCACAATGCAGGGTCTGAGTTTCCTCTGCCCACATGTGTTAGAGCCACAGCAGGAAATTGTCGTGAAAACCATGTGCAGATCCCTGAAGTCTCCTGGGGTCACGGAGGACCCAAACTCAAAGCTTTCCTACAGGACACCTACAGACCCAGGCAGGGGTAGGCAGTGTGAGGTGCTCCCACAGGATAAACACACAGGGTCACAGGGAGGACTGGCACCCAGAGGAGCGTTCACAGGGCCCCCGGAAGTGGGAGACCAGCATGAATGAGCATGCTCAAGAACAACTGAGTAAGACAGTTTATGCCAAACATTAAGCCCTTGTGCTCTCCAGAAATAGTCTTCAGTCTACAGTAGAAAACAGTGTGCTTTGTGCTTCTTACTCATCCTCAAAAATAATAGATTTTTTAAAAATAGGCAGATCTGAAAAAAAATAGAACCTGTCATGGAAGAAGAGACAGTTGTCATCATTTGAAAACTCAGCAGGTAAACTGAAGAGCAGAAGAGATGCACAGTAGGAGAGTCAGAGAAGGGGCCTCCTGGGGTGTGAAAGGGTGAGGGACATGGATGAGGAAGGGTACTGACACATCATTCAGAAAGGCAGGGAAGCAGCATTCAAACAGATTGTGGCTGAGGACACATTGGAAGAAAGAAATGAGTGTTTGGATTTTAAAAGCACCATGGATCCCTGAGAAGTTAAATGAAAACAAATCCACATTGGGCACATCATAATGACAGTGATGAATATCAAAGGCTTAAAGGAAAATCATGAAAGCAACCAGAGCACACAGGAAGGTTACCTGCAATGGCTGGACAGCACCGACAGGCAGTGAGTGCAGTCTCGCTGCAGCACCAACGTGGGTGAGAGTTCAGTCGAGCAACCTTCACAGTGCTGAAGAGGTGACTGCCTGCTGCACTTCCCTACCCAGCTATGCTGCCCTGGAGAGCGTGAGGAAAGACATTTTCAGACATAGACTGAGTTTGCCTCTTCCTGAGCACCCTGTCCCTGGACAGCAACCATCAGGACTGTATTTTAAAGTGAGAGGACAGCAAACCCAGACCGACCGTAGGGAAAAGTAGGTCCCAGGAAGTGCCAAAAAGCAAAGACAATGGCAGACCTGCTGATAAGACTAAGTCAGCTTTGACTGTAAAAATAAATAATGTTAACAGTCACTAATTAGAGGGGTTAGAGATGAGAAATACTGGATTTAAGGCACACTATGAGCCTTGCAGCAGTCTAAGTAAAATACAGAACAGATTAGGTCGTGTGTGTGTGTGTGTGTGTGTGTGTGTGTGTGTGTGTGTGTGTGTGTGTGTCTGTGTGAAAGGTAAAGCACCATTAGGTAGTCAGAAGTAGGCTGATTTTCCAGATAGGTATGGCACAGAGGAGAAGAGGAAAGGAAAATTGATCAATCCAATAGAAGCCCAGAAAGAAAAAGTTAGAATGATACTTTCTCTCCTTTTGTTACCACTGTGCTTGAGCAGGGGACAAAATGCTTACATAGAAGTGGGCAGAGGGATGGGGCAAGCCCTTCGTACCAATGGACTCCACTGATGGCCTTCTATGGAGGGCATCAGCCAGCCTTGGCCCGCCCTGTGGCATTAGCAGTCAAGCGAGCAGTCTGTCCTTTAAAAATGCTGCTCTTTTTCGTGGAGTCAAATCAGACAACAAGCAAGCTGCCTCTCCTTCCTTTAGTTAGTGTCCAGTTTGTCTAAAGACTCTGAAGGATGACATCACTGTGCCTGGGGAACTTGTGGGAACCATGGGAAAACACACAGCCATGACTGGTTCTTGTTTTGCAGGCTGAACATAGAACCATGACAGCTTTCATTCTCGCTGTGATTGTCAACAGCTATACCACAGGGCAGGTGAGTGCCACAATAGCTGCAGCTACCCTCAGCCACCCACCCCCCTGCCACTGCAGGGAAGTAGAGGTACAGCCCAAGGCGCCATGCTTACGGAGGGGCCTGTTGCTCTGGCAGTCTGATGGCCATTCACCTCAGAAAGTAGGGCCACCAGAGCATACCTGCAGCTGGCGATAGTGCAGGAGAGATATCAGGGTAAAAGTGAATCCTTGAGGCTTAAAATAAGGAAAATTAGGCATGTCTTGCGTTGTGGTTGAGCAAGGCTTTCCTGAGAAACCACAGTAGCTCCTACCCCAGCCAGGCCCCTTCTCCTGGGCCCTGGGTCCCAGGGCAGAGGACCACTTGTCTCATGCTCCCCCATCCAGGAAGCCTGCCTTCAGGGGAACCTGATTGCCATCTGCCTGGAGCAGCTCAGCGACCCGCACCCCCTGCTGCGCCAGTGGGTGGCCATCTGTCTGGGAAGGATCTGGCAGAACTTCGACTCAGCACGATGGTGCGGAGTAAGGGACAGCGCCCACGAAAAGCTCTACAGCCTCCTCTCCGACCCCATCCCCGAGGTGAGTCATCCTCATGGGCGGTTCCAAACCAGGTCTGGGTGTCAGGTCTTCAGGCCCTACCAGGATGCTGTTCATAAAAGGTCCCAGGAACGGCACGCAGAGGCCCACTCACACCCACCACAACTTTGCATCTAGAAAGATCAGGACTCCACACAGTTCACGAGAGTAGGACACTGGGACCTCGGTACCAAGGGTCACATGCTTGATGACTTCTCATTCAGACAGAGCCAGTGCTTGAGTGCTGTGGAGAGCTACAAGCTTCCTGTGGGCCCAGGCCACATCATCTTCGCTTTGCCAAAGGGGAGCCAGGCCAGCACCTCAGCCTCCCTCTTGCTGCTGCCAGCTGCAGGTGCTGGCCCTGTCTGCCCCTGTTGGCCAGGGTGCTAGCTTCCAGCCCTGCGCAGGGGCCTGGTGGGCTCCTCAGTCACCCAGTAGGGAAACAGTTTGCCCCCAGGACCCGCACTCACCTCACCCAGTAGGGCAGTTCAGAGGGGCTCTGAGTTGGCCTCTGGGTGCCAGCAACACTGCAGGCCACTAGGCCTCACTGCCCCCTGGGGACCAAGACCCACTCAGACCCTCTGAAATTGAAGGGTCCTCATGCAAAGATTTCCTCAGGGAAATAGATTTACTTACTTTCAAGTTTGTTCTCAAAAGGGCTGACGGCATCAACCAAAAATACAGAGTATGACATTACACTGAGGAAATGAGTTGTGGAGGAGGAACTAGAGGGGAGTTAGGACACAAACAAGATGTCTCCCCAAGAACTGAGGCCAGCAGAGAGGCAGCCCATATGGCTGTTTACCCAGGGTGGCCACAGAGTTGCTCTGAGCATCTTCACAGCCAAAGAAGGCAGAAGCAGTATCCCTGAGGTAACTGAGGGGGTTGGTCAGAGGAAATGCAGCTGTCCCCAGCCTGAGGCCAGTGGGACAGCCTGGGCTGGTCCTGCAGCGTGCATTAGGCCCACTCACATTTGCCGCTCAGAAGTGTACCTTGGAGTCTGAGAAGCTGGGGACATAGAGGCCTTGTCGGGTGCTAGCAGGCCATGAGGAATGGCCGAGGTTGGGCTCCTGTGGGGAGCAGGGAACCTCAGGGCACAGGGGAGGGTCATCTTGCTCACAGGCAGCATGGGCCTTGGCCTTACGCCTGAGAAAGTACAGGGAGGGGTGGATAGAGGGGCTCTGATGACATGCAGATTGGCTAGGGAGGGGTGGCCAAGCTCGGAGCCTTCAAACAGGGTTTTCTGGAACACAGGACCCCTCTGCTCTCCCTGCTGCCGTACTCACCCATGCTGTTTATCACAGTGCTGGTGATCTGGGCTCTTGCCTGTCCCCAAGTCAGTGAAATACACAGCACTTTGTCCCTCCTCTCCTGAAGGCTTCAGGCCCAGCCTCTTGCTGAGTACAGGTGTGTGTCACCAACAGTGTCTGGGCAGTTCTGTAAGGCAAGACCCCTGGAGCCCTCTTCTTGGGATAGGGTAACCTGATTCCCTCCTCCTCCCGTGCTTTGCTCCTTCATCAGGCTCAGAGCCACCTGTGGGGTTCACGTGTGGACTGAAGGGAGCAGGGAGCACATGGGCTCAGGAACAGCCCCCTGGACTGGCGTGCGGGTGCTGCACCCAGACACTCCTGCCGCCTCCTGTGTGCAGATCCTTCTCAGGGCCTGAAGCCTTCTCTTCATGCCATGGCTCTCAGGGTGACAGATGCCCACAGTGTGGGGTTGGGGGCCACCATACTTCCCATTCGCTGCCACTGTTTCTCTGAATCCATCCAAGTGTGTCTGCTCACTGACTGTTCCACAGGGCAGTCTCAGCACCATTTGTTGAAATTCTAGGGTTCTTCTATGTTATTTCATTGACTCTTCCCACATCCTCGTCCAGGATATGTTGTGGTGCTCCTTTTAGAAATAAGGAAATGGAAGCTCCACAAGGCTGGCCTCTCCCCCTAGCCCCCAACTGCAAGCTCACACAGCCTTGGAGGTGAGAGCTGAGGAAGGTCTCCAGACATGGCCAGCCTGGTGTTGCTCGCCTCACTCCTTCTCAGTCCCCAGGGGCTTGGGCCCCTCTGGGCCTCCACTCCAACGCTTTCTGTCTCCAAGGCCCATGCCTTCTCCACTTGCCTCTCCCTCCTTCCCATGACCCAGCCTAGCCCTCTCCCCAGTGCTCCTGTCTTTCCGCCACAAATCCCTTGGTGCCTGAGTGGCCCATCGATTCCAGAAGAAACATAGTTCCTGCCTCAGCTCCATAGCCTTTGGACCTCAAACTGGGGCCTTGATGATGCTTACTTTGGTTCCCCCAGGCTTCCTCCCCTATTTCTGCTCCAGCAATATGAGTATAGCTCTGGGCTCAGATTGCTGTTCAATAGTACTTGTGGAATTGAATTGAGCTGTGCTTATCTGAACAAAATTGGATTAACTTGTGGGCAGTCTTGTCAGAAATGTAGACAGTAGACACACCAGCCGTGGGCATGTCTGTGACTCCCTGTCCTCTGTCTTGCAGGTCCGCTGTGCAGCCGTCTTTGCACTTGGCACATTTGTGGGCAACTCTGCTGAAAGAACAGACCACTCCACCACAATTGACCACAACGTAGCCATGATGCTGGCCCAGCTGATCAATGACGGGAGCCCCATGGTCCGGAAGGTACGTGACCCTGGCTCTTCAGGCAGCTGCAAGGCATCCTCCACCACCAGGGCCGAGCCAGCACTACCCTATCTGGGGCTCCAAAGACTCACTTTCCCCCTGTGTGTGTCATATGAATGCAGATCATTAAATGCCATTTTCTCGAGTATGTTTCTTCACTAGACTCTAGTGTGCCTGCTTCATCTGAGGGTAATTTGCAGGCTGTGCTTCCTGCATCTTATATGGCAGGCTCCTTCCTGCCTGGGGCACATGCAGATGTCATCACACCCCAAAACAGGAGTGGCCCCCGACAGATGACAGCAGGTGTGTGTAGTGTGTCCTTTGCCTTGTTTTTGCCGGTGACTGCATAAAGCAGTTTTATGGACTTGAAAACTCTTATCTGTTTAGACATAAAAGTATCGTGGATTATTGTCCATGGTTTCAAACTCTGTAAAAACCTAGTTCCACACAACCTAGATTCCCACTTCTGTCCCAGCTAGAAAGGTGTGTTGGGGAGAACACTGGTTTTCTGGTGGTTTTATGGCAAACCCGAGGGTGCTCCTGAGTGGAGAATGTTTACTGGGAGGTGGGAAAGCAAAACCACCCACAGGTAACCACAGATTTGTGTGTTATCAGCTTCCTTCTCGGTGATTCTAAATAGTTATATTTGGTTCCCCTCTGAGATGGGCCTATCTGGAGTTGGCTGTGGCTATAGGGTTGTCCAGCTGGGGAGCAGGCTGCATGACCATCTTGGGAGAGATGTGTCTGAGCACATTGCTTCACCCAGGCTCATATAGAGAGGATGCTTTGCATCTCGTGTCCTCTTCTGAAATTAACCCAGGTCCTTGTGCCAAATTTTCTAATGAGATCTTAAAATGGGAAGTCAAGTTCCAGCAGCCCCTGCCCTGGGACTTTGGTGTCTTTGAGTTCTGAGGTCAGCAGCATCTCTGGACCTGGCGTCCTTCATCCTGTGCCCAGTTCTTCCTTGTCCCATGTCGCATTGCCTTAAGTAGACATCACTGAAAAACATAGCAAATTGGTACTTTCTTTTATTGTATGTAAAAATTCTTTTTAAAGTAAGGAAAGGCTTTTTCCTTCTTTGCAAAAACAATTTAAAAATTGGACGGGGATCTAGCTCAATGGCACCGTGCCTGCCTCACAAGCACAAGGTCGTGAGTTCGATCCCTGGTACCAAAAAAACACACACATACAAAAAAAAAAAAAATTTTGTTTAAATAGAAAGGATGGTAACTGAAGTGTTCCCTTGAGTTTCCAGTATGGGGAGAGTGGTCCCCAGGTCCCTAGGAACCCACATGGGGCGCTGCCTGACAAGCCCTCAAGTGCCTCCGAGTACCTTCACATGGCCCTACACACACTATTCATGGCTACCTAAGTTTCGAACAATTTAATAAAATAAAAAATGCTTAAAACTTAAACTTTCAAATGATCTGTTCCTCTCTTCTCCTGCTTGTGATCTCTTTGGAGAGCACAGGTCCTGGACCCTGGAACACTCGGGTAGCACACACCTCCACACGGGCAGCGTGGCATGTGCTAGCCTTCGGGGCTGCATGCTGTCTGTCCCCCAGGTCCCGCTGTCTGTGCAGCACTGGGAAGGGCCTCGCTTGCTCCCGCTGACCTTCACACATGAGCTCTGCTCATACTGGGCTCCGAAATGCAGAGGTGGGCAGGAGCCTCAGCTTCTAGGCACGGAAGACAGAGCCTTTGCGGCCCACCAGTGCAGCCTCCCAGAGTGAGCTGGCTCTCTCACTGGCTGTGAGCTGTGCCTTGACCTTCCCTCCCTTGAACAATGGGCTCTGCCTCAATGGCCTTCTTCAAGCTAAAGGTCCAAGACCTCAGTGTACAACACTAGGTTTTCTCACTTCACATCCAAGTGAAGGGGATTGGAGCTTTCCTGACCCAGGTGTAGCCTCTCCTTCCCAGGAGGAGTCCTGTGAGTGTTTGCTTATTCAAGGCTCCCCTGGGCAGCGTCTTACTTCCTTGCACAGGGAAAGTGGGGTAGGCCCTGTGGTCACCTGAGGAGTCTGTGGTATTGACTTGGACAGGTGGCAGCAAGCATTAGCTATGGGGCGTTGGCAGTGGCTGGGGAGACTTGGCAGGGCCCCCAGTGCAGTCAGCCTCAGCCACAACGGGGGTGGGGGTACAATGCCAAGGTCTAACCTACGCAATAGGATCTATGGTTCCCTGGCACAGTCGAGGCTGCTGCTGGGTATGGTGGCGCACGCCTATAATCCCAGCACTTAGGAGGCTAAGACAGAAAGATCACTGTGCTTTCAAGACCAGCCTGGGCTACATAGTGAGTTCAAGGCCAGTGTGAACTACAGAGTGAGACCCTGTCTCAAAGGAAAAAAAAAAGAGATTGCTGGTGGATCTGAATGGAAAGCACAGGCACCAGCACATTACGGGGCAGGGTGAGTTTGGGATTCAGACGGAGCCTCAGAGCCAGCAGGTGGGAAGACCAGGCTGGAGCTAGAGGAGAGATGGGGTAGGGGTTGGTTGTGTAGCCATCCAGAATGTGACAGGTGAAAGACAAGGAGTGCATGAGGCTGAGGTAGGAGAGAATATCAAGGAGAGGAGAGGAGCCCACAAAGGGACCCAAGGGTGCCTGTCCAAGGCTCATCTTGTCTGGTTTCCCAGGAGACCTCAGCGCTTTAACAGAGGTCTCCCCAGCCTTGGGAGTCAGGAGCTTAATGTAGCAAGCAAGAGATTCTCCTAGGTATTGACTTTCTACTAAGTATCTTTCTTTAAAGGCGAGGGGGGTGTGCAGATGAATTTGTTAGAGCTGTATGAGTAGCAGTAAGGAAAGGTATTCACTTTTATAAGCCTACATTCCAGTTTTGTTTCCCTAAAGATCTTTCAGAAGCCCAAGAGCTCATACTGTAGCATTAAACTTCCTAAAAGATATATAAACTGTCCCCATTTCCTTGGATTGAACCATGTGGGCCTAAAGATCATGTTTTTGTTCTAGGACTTTTTCTCATTCCCTGTTAGAGACTGAAACCTAGTATAGCTATGAACGTTTTGCACTTAGTGAAAAGAGCCTGCTCCAGGTTCTCTACTCTTTTTTTTTTTGTACCGGGGTTTGAACTTGGGTCCTTGCGCTTGCGAGGCAGGTGGTAGAACCACTAAGCTAAATCCCCAGCCCTGCTCCAGGTTCTCAGATGTGTCCTACTTTGGTCTGGTTCCCTGGACTATTGGGTTAACTTGAGAAATGCATCTTTCAGCCCAGGGTTGCAGGACTAATTATAAACAAGAGGCCATGAATTCTCATACCTCACCCACTCTGGAGGTATGTGATCCATACCATGGCCTCAGAAATTCTCAAGTTGCTTCATTCCTCCCTAGCAGTCAATAAGCAGGTTCTGGCTGGTGTGCAGGGCGTTCCACGGATGCCCTTCAGAAGCTCCTGGTCAGCAACCTTGACAATGCTGCTTGCTCCAAGGATGCATCCATGCTGGTTTCTAACTGGGGGCAGTCTTGCTCCGACCTTCCTCTTCCTGCTGGCGATGCAGCCATTGGGCCTTAACTTGTAAGTCCACTGTCCAGTCAATTTCCAGCCCCTGTAACTGTCCCTTCTCTCTCTTGGCAGGAGCTAGTAGTGGCTCTGAGTCATCTGGTAGTTCAGTATGAGAGCAATTTCTGCACAGTGGCCCTGCAATTCATGGAAGAGGAAAAGAACTACCCCTTGCCCTCTCCAGCAGCCACAGGTACCTCAGCTCTTGGGAGCCAGGGACTCCCCCCAGCCTTCACCAGAATTGTCAGCAGTTACAGTCAGGCCAAGTCTGAGCTTGGGTTTCTGTAACCTTGCTGTGGGTGATCCCCATTGTTCCCATAGCAGAATTCAAAGTACAGGGAAAGGGGCCACACTGACCCTCTCACTCTTTTCTTTCCTCTTTATCTGTCTTGGAAATCAAATTTGTGGCAATCTTGAAGGATAGTAAACCTTCAGTAGGGGTTTGCAGAAAAGAACATTCGCCATCTTCCTGTGATGAGCAGTTGAATCAGTGTTGCTTCCATGTTTCGGTGAGTCATGTTAGGAAGCTCCTCTGCTCACATTTGTCCTTTTCACAGGAAGATGCAGTCATCTTTTACATTTATATTTCATCACCTGTGCACTGCTCTTCCCTCCAAATCACAGTAAAGAGGGCTCATGATTGATAACCAAGCATTCTTGCTTTTAGGTGGGGGAGTAGAGGTGACAAATAAACTTGGTAGTGAAGGCACCAGTGAGATGGAGGGGGTCCTGCCAGTGTCCTGGCCCTGCTGTGCTGTTGGTGGCGGGCAGCAGCCCATGGCCCACACCAGCAAGCACCTCGTGTGGACTTGCAGAGGCACAGTTGCAGCACTGCCCCACATCTTTTGTAATGCTCCCTGAACTGTATACTATCATTCCTCCGCCCGAGGGGTCTTAGGCTCAGGTCAGGTTCTCACTGAGTGAAACACCCGCCCTCTCTGTCCATGCTTGGCCCTGAGGCCCTTGCTGCACCCATGGGGAAGCCAAATCCTCCCACCCTGAAGCCTGTCACTAATTCTTTTCCTTCTTCCTCTTTTCTAGAGGGGGGGAGCTTGACCCCAGTGCGAGACAGTCCATGCACCCCTAAACTTCGTTCTGTGAGCTCCTATGGAAACATCCGAGCTGTCACCACCGCGAGGAGCCTGAACAAGTCTCTGCAAAATCTGAGTTTGACGGAAGAAGGTAAGACCCTGGAAACTGGGCGCTTGTGTTGGGAGGGCTTGGGATGTTACTTTATGGAGCTTTTATCTAAGCAAGAGCCACTCTGCCACTGCCCTCTTCCCTACCATAAACTGCTGCCCTGAGGTCCCATGACCAACGTGGTGATTGGCCAGCTGTTCTTGGGTCTTTGCTACACCTGTACCAAAGGTGTGGTCCTGCCCAGAATGGCCAGGGGCACCTCCAGACTTGCAGAGAGAAGCCCAAGCAAAGTCGGTTCCCCTCAGCTCTGCTGGGAGGTACAGCTGCAGAGATCAGGGTGGGGCATGCCTGTGTGCACACATATAACCGTGCGTGTGTGTTAATGTGTGTGCACATGTTCCCAGGTGTGTCGCTGTGCACACACACAGGTGCTCTGTGTGCCCACGCGTACAGTGAGCATTACTTTTCAGAAGAAGGCACACGTTTCCGTCAGTGGGTCCCTTAATTGCATGATGGGAAAGAGGGCCCTGGTCACCAGGCTGACACTGTCCCATCGTTCCTGATAGCAGGCGGCGCAGTGGCCTTCTCCCCTGGGAACCTTAGCACCAGTAGCAGTGCTAGCAGCACCCTGGGCAGCCCGGAGAACGAGGAGCACATCCTGTCTTTCGAGACCATTGACAAGATGCGCCGCGTGAGCTCCTACTCCGCGCTCAACTCCCTCATAGGTGAGTCAGGCCGCGTAAGTGCCTGAGCTACTTCAGCTTGATGGGAAAGAATGTATGCGCTGGGCATGAGGAGCAAAAAGCATGTCCTGCTGTGGGAATGGCCTGCGGACCCGCCTAGGGGACATGGGCGAGGCCGCATGTCCTACGGGAGGGCTGCCAGAACATCCATCATCTTTGCGGGACAAATGAGCACCCTCATGTGTGCCAAACCCCCAGCAGGTTGGAATGGCAGCTCTGGCTAAGAGTTTTGTCCCCAGGACTCATGATGGTTGTCACATAGGAGCAGAATCGGGTACTGTTGACATCAAGTGGGTGGAGGACCATGCCTGGCAATGCCCAGAGGCCCCAAAGAGTCAGCCTGAGAGACTGAGGGCCTGCTGCAGAGGCAGAGGAAGTGGCTCCCCTTTGAAGGCCTTTGACACCACACATACACACACCCCTACCAGTCCAGCGTTTGACCAGCACTGCCCAGAAGCTGGAGTTCAGCAAGGATTTTCTCCTGTCCTGCCCTGAACAGCAGGCTCCTGGGTTCTGACCCCCAGGTTGCTGGCCCAAGAGGAATGGGAATTCACTCTGTTTCCTCATTGTGTGCCTGTGTTCATCTTCAGATTGCTGCGACACACTTAAGACCTAACTGGGCAACCTCCTTTCTCTTGTTCTGAGCCCCAGAGCGGTTTTTAGGGTTCAATGAAATTTTTTATTTTATTTGTGTGTGTGTGTGTGTGTGTGTGTTGTGTGTTTCACTTGTCAAAATCCATTTATTTGTAAAAGAAAACAGAAACCAAACAACTGCTAGTAATACATACGTGTCATAAAATTACTGAGAACTGACAAGTATATTTAAAGAAGATTCCTCATGCTCGTTCATTCCTCCCACCTTCCTATCCTGCTTCTCTTTCCCAGGTAGATTTGTGCCTTCTCTTCAGATGTTTTATGCTCACGTGTGTAACTCACATCCATACATACAATTTTTTTAAAAAATGGTACTGTGTTATAAACAGTCTTCTTTTCCATTCTTTTGTCAGTACAGGTTTGTAGTGTATAATGATTGCATTCATTGTGGGGAGGTGGCACATGTACATGACACATCTCTTCTTCCCTCTCAGCCCTCCCACTCCCTGTTCCCTTCATCTCTTGGTCTCCTTCCATTTTGTAGATGTATTTCCAGTTTCCTATTATCCATCTTGTATATTTCTCTTTATAGTTTGGTTTTCTCATATAAGAGAAAATACGTGGTCTTGAAGTTTGTGTGTTCGTTTAATCTCACTTAACATTATGGTCTCAAGGGGCATCCGTTTTCTTGCAAATGACTCAACTTTATTCTTCTTTATGGCAGAGTACTACTCCAGTGTTATGGCTTGTGTCTATAGGTTCCTGCAAAGCCTCATGTAGTCATAGGAGGTGGCTGGATTTAGGGTGTGTGGTGCTGGGATCAAGGATGTGATGCTAGGGTTGATTCATGGTGGGATGGTAAGATTAAAGCGGCCACACCCCAGGTGTGAGGGTTGCCCGCCCTAAGGATGGGTAGACTGGATAAAATTTAAGGGAAAGAAAGAAGATCGTTGCTTGTCACTTTTTGCTACTTCGCTGCTTTGCTGCTTTGCTGCTTTCTGCCCATCATGAACTGGTTCTCTGTGATGCTCTTCTGTGGAGCTGGAACCCTCCTGGTCAGCTCCATGGGTCGTGTGAGGCCCACGACTGCACAGGCACGTGCCCCAGAAAATGGTGTCACCATTGACGGAAAGGGCGGGCTGGAATTTTTTAAATTCAGAAACATTTCAAACGTATGAAAATGACAGAGACTAAAACAAGAAACCTGTGTGTTATGTTCCCAACGTAGAAAATTAGAGAGTGGCAGCCCAGTGCCCCACCCCCACCCCACTCTCTCCTGTCCTTCGATCGCTGGGTCCCTGGCAGGCACCAGGTGCCCCTTGGAGGCCTCTAGCATTGCCTTGATGCCACCATATGACATGTGACCTTGCCCTGTGTCTTTCATTCCACTTTGGTGTTTGTATTTACCCCTGGCGGTCATCTCAGTTTTGTTCATACACCTTCACTTTTTGCCACAATTTAATTTTTTGTTCACCTGTTCAGGGACACTAAGCCTAGTTCTGATTTCTTCTTTTTCTCTCCTATTTATTTATTTATTTATTTATATAAGAAAACTTGGGATTTGGCGCCCGATGCCTCTGCGCTGCCCAACACTCTCTCCCTCTTTCTCTACCCCCTGCCCTGCTGGGCTCCTAGGCCCTGGACCATCTTCTGCCTCCATCCAGTCCTTGGCCCCTACAAAGACCCTCCTGTCTCAAGCAGTTTCTGACTGCTCCTTGGTCCCCCAGAACCCTGATCACTTGACCTCTCCACAGAAGCCTCCCGCCCCGCCCCAATGTAGACCTGCTTTCTGATTCTTTGTTCCCTTCCTGCTGTATTTCTTTTCCTGAGAACTCATTACTACCAGATTTATCCTTTGTTTACCATTTATTTGGTCCAGTTCTGTCTCCTAGCCCTGCCCACATTTGAGTTCATACTAGGTGCTCAGTACATGTGTAAGGGAATGTACTGGAATTAATTCACATTTCCCCTGGTTGTAGTGAGGCAAGCCTCATGTATTGGCCCCTGTGTCTCCACTTCTGCAAACCATGTTAAATGCCTGCAGATGTTGCTTTGTGTTATTGGTCTTTCACAGCTCTGGGTACATATTCATGGTTGATATACCATTAAATAAGTCTCCTAATCTGTAACTTTATGATGTCTGTAGCATTACGTAACTTTTACACTTTTTCTTTCAGCTTGTGCTTTTTGTCTCTTGAATTTTTGTCTTTCCTCACTGTCTTGATATCCTAACATTTTTCACTTTCCGTTGTTATGCTTATGCCTACACAGACCTTGAGTGGATGCAGGGGAGGGACTCACCCCTGCTTCTCCCCACAGGCCTTGCCCCTTGTCTCTGTGTTCTTCCTCACAGCCTCTGTCCTTTCTCCAAGAGTTTTGTTTTGGTTTGGTTTGGTTCTTTGGTTTTTTCTGGTACCAGGAATTGAACTCTGGACCTTGCACTTGCCAGCCAGGCACAGCACCACTAAGCTAAATCCCCAGGCCACTCTCCAAGAGTTTTTGTTCCCAGTCAGCCTCCCCCGTTGTGAACTGGGCTGGTCGGGCCCAGGGGTCTCCCATTCTGTGTAGAGAGCGCTGAGTTGAGTGGGGACAGACACTGAAGCCAGGTATCACTTTGTTCTTTCTTCCGCATTTTCTTGATGATTCTTAACACTTCGCTTTGCTATATAAATTTGTAATCAGCGGTTCTGTTTCTACAACACCCTCATCAGAATGTTGTTTGGAATTGCTTTGAATTGCTGGATCCACCTGACAGAATTTATAACTTTGCGGCATTGAGTCTCCCAGCCCTGCCCAGGTGTCTTTTTCTTCATTTAAATCTCCCTTAATGACCTTTAAGACAGTTTACAACTTTCTGCGTGAAAGTTATAGTCATTTTATTCAAGATACCTTAGTTAGTAAGTTAGTTAGTTTGTGTTGATATGGGGTCCTGCTGAGATGCCCAGGCTGACTTCAAACGATCCTCTTGCCGTAGCCCCCTGAGTAGGAAGGACTACAAGATGTGTCCCACCATCCTACCTAGGGTGTTTGTAGTTTTAAGTAATAACCTCTTTTTTCCTCATTTAACTCTTTTATTACTGGCCAAAAAAAAAAATTCAAGTATATATATCTCTTCATCCCCAAGAGAAAAGGAAAACTTTCTAACTTTACACTTTCTTGCATGTTTATTTTGTTGCTCGGTTGTTGGGAATGCAACCCAGGGCCTCACACACCCATGGCAAGTCCAGCTCCAGCCCCTTTTCACTTTTAAAAACAATGTTTGCTATAGGGTTTTTGGTAGATATATTATCAATTTATAGAAATTTCCATCTATTCATTGGTCAAAACTTTTATAAGTAGAAATTCCCATTCATTCTAGTTGATTAAAAAGATTTTTTTTCACAAATGAAACAAATCTCATTGAATTTTTTTCTATATGTTTTGACTTTGTCCTATGTTTTTCACTCTATTAATGTGGTGAATTACATATTTAGGATATCTTGTTAAACCATCCATGTATTTCTGGGTAAACCCACCTTGGTTAACTTTAACACCATTGCAGTAAGTTTGTCAATAGTTTATTTAGAACATTCCCTGTCTATACTCATGAGTGAATTTGGGCTGTAATTTTTGTCTTCTGTTGCCCTTGTCTGGTTTGGATATCATGCTCATACTAGCCTCATAAAGGAATATGCCCTCATTTTCTATTTTGTGGAAAAATTTGTATGAGACCAAGATTATCTGGGTAGAATTTGCATCTAAAACTGATGGGGTTTTGTAGGATTCTGTGTGTTCAGTTTTAATTCCCCCCTTCATTTATTTCTTTAAAGCTGGGGCCAGGGATTTAGCTCAGTGGTTCTGCCGCCTGCCTCACTAGTGCAAGGACCCGAGTTCGACTCCTGGTACCAAAAAAAAATTAAAATAAAAATAAAAGGATATTTCTTTAAAGCTGGGCTTGTGTGCCTTCTCTGTCTCTTCCCAGGTTAGCTGCAGGAACTGTTTCACAGGGTGCTGAGCCCTTGTCTCCTTGAGGCTGCCAAGAGTACTCTCACCTTTTCCAGTTTCTCTTGTCTCTGGTACACCCCCTTATTACTCCTGTGACTGTTTATTTACTTTTCTTTTTTCTCGATTAGTCCTGTAAGGCATTTATTAATTTTTTTAGGAGCTTAAAATTTTAACTTGTGCTTTGTTGATTTTCTTCATTACTGTATCTTTATTTTATGTTCCACTATTTGCTTGTCTTTATTTTTTTTCTATTTTCTTAGGTTTACTCTCCTGTTCTTTTTCAGGTCTGAAGTTGAAAGTACGAATAACTCTTTCTTTTGAGTCTCTTTCCTTCCCAATATGTGTGTGGTCTGAATGCCCTTAGGACTACTTGTCTGCGGTCTCTCACTTTGATAGACACAGGTCTCACTTGATGTTCAGCTCTAGGTTATTTTCCTGTTTTTGTTTCAGTGTCCTGCCATAGTGTTTAAGCTCCCCCTTGCATCACACATTAGCCTGAGACGGCTCTGACACATTGGTGGCATAAGCTAGAGGAGGAACAGCCCCAATGCTCACCTGCACGTGAGCCCCAAGAGAGGGAGATTGGAGTATCCAGTCAGGTCCATCTGGTTGTCCTGCAGGGCTCTGGCCTGCTCCTTCCCCAAGGGCCATCTGGGTGGTAGTAGCATCTGGAGCTGCCAGCACACCCTCTGACGGGTGCTCTGCTCACCACACACCAATACCAAGACACCACACACACCAGCCATTCAGCACAGAAACACCAGCATAGGGTTCCTGTCCTTCTAGGTCTTTTAGACATCATGTGGGAATTCTCACTGGTGCTGGTGAGGGCCACAGAAGTTGGCCCTGGTGTCCCCAAGTAATTCACCTGGTGAGGCCATGTGAGATGTGTTTAGCACACACCAAGGCCCTAGATGCTTCCTAGACCTGAGGATCGAGAGGCAGGGCCTTGGGAAGCAGGATGCCCCGTTCCAATTCCAGATTCCTGCCAGGACCTCAACTGTTGCTGTGATAAATAAAGATGGTGCCTGTCCCCCATACCAGTCTTGACAGCATAAGGATTATGGAAGCCTTTTTCCTCTGAGGGCCATAGCACAGGGCTATAGCAGCTACAGGGGAGAGAACACAGGTACTGTGTCTCTGGGTTTCCCTTCTCTGCCTGTCTTCCTCCTATCTTTCCTTCTCCAGAGGTCAAGATATGCATCGCTGATACCTCCCTTCTTGCAGTTTGATTCTGGAGCTTTTGTTTTTGCCAGGGAAATTTAATTATATCATCTATTATTCAAATCTTAGAAAACTTGAGGCAGAAAGTTTCAGAATGAGTGGTGCTTAGGAAGGAAAAGTAAGACTCCTCGAAGTCAGCCTCATTCCTGTTCATTGAGATGACGCTCACATCCCCCTGGGGACCACAATGCTTACCTCAGTGTTTAAAATTCATAGCTTACAGAATCCCATTACTAACAGCACTTGCCTGTTTAAAGCCAATTTCTTCCTTCATTTCACCCAAAGAACACCAGTCTCTTCAGCCCCTTTCCCTGAATATTGCAAAAGAGGTTTTCAAAACCATGGCAACCTGGGACATTCACATATTTACACCTGTTCCCATAAAAGCAGCTTCCTTCCAGGAGCTCACCCCAAGAGCACCACACACCCAGCCATTCTGCTGCTCTGCTTTCCCCGCTGACTTAACCTGCTGCAGGTGTCCACAGTCACCTGCACACAGGAGGGCCTGCCCCATCTGAGCTGGAGCCTGCATCTCCACAGCACTTCCCATTCTGAAATCTTCTCTGATCTCTTCACTCTTCTTGTCTCTTAGTCATGGCCTGACAACCATGTGGATCTCCTAATCAATCCTTCTTGTTCCTGGGCCCTCCCCACCTCACAGTCTTGCTCTCTGCAGCCCACCTGCGTGTCTGTAGACCACAGGAAAGTGGTTCACACCAGCCCGATGCTTGCCTCCCCAGTCATAGCTGTGTTTCCCTTAGCTGCTGTGGTCCTCAACAGGGCAGCTCCACAGCAGCCTCACCCTGGCCACCAGTACTTTTGTATGCCTGGACACCACCTCCACTGGGCCCCTATCCATGCACCTGGCTCCATACAGCTCAGGCAAATTGGTCCTGCAGGCAGCGCCCAGCCCAGAAGGTGTTTCGTGTCACATTTAACCCAGCTGTGTAAGGGATGCCCTTGCCATTTTTATTGCCAAGCTCCTGTAAGGGCATTTCTTGCTGACATGTACAGCAAGTGTCCTTGCCTTTTCCATCCCTCAGGTTCATCCCATCCCTCTTTCCCACATTCTTGTTGCTGCTGTGCCAGTGGGGAAGCTTGGGGTAGATGGAGGCTGATGAATGCCTGTGTTCAGACACCTGGGGCCTGGCTGTGCTATACACTCCTGACCCCATGGCTGGGTAATTACTGTGCACATAGCCCTGAATCATCCTCTGTAAAGGCCCTACTTCCATTCAGATGCCGGGCCCAAGAGGGTTGTCTCATCATGTGCTCCTGTCTTTCCACCTGTCACTCTGCGTCTCAGCCAGAGTCTAGCCATCCCAGATTGAGAAAGCAAGGTGGGACTGAATTTCTGTTTGGGGACCTGAAGAAAAGGGATATGGTAGCCTGTGGATGTGCTCTCTGGTGGCAGGAGTCTCATCCAAAAGGCACTGACTGGCTGAGATGTAGCTCAGAGGCTGGACCAGGGGTTTCACAGCTCTGTAAAACAGTGACATTTTATGCTGTGTTGAAAACGTGTCACCATAGCAACACATCTAAGGTAGAGCTGATGCTGGCTGAAGGGACAACAGCAGCCAGATCTAGCTTTACCCTCTCCCTGTGGGCCCCAGGCCTCAGGACACTGCCATCACCCCCACTTAACCAAGAGAAGGACACTGGGTGTCGTCACACTGCTCTTCACCGCACTCTCACTGCTTAAGCATGGGACCTGGGATGAGAGCCATGTTCAAATCCAAGCCTTCCACCTTACTCAGGATCTACCGGGCAGAGCAACTCCTGAGAGAAAAGAGCCAACAGACCCAGTCCAAGGCCCACAGAGCAGGCTTCCACCGTCCCACTGCCCCCAGGCTTCTGTGACTGCATTAACAGGATGGCCCTGCAGCCACCTCCTCTCATCCTCCTCTTCTTGCCAGCATGCCAGGAAGCCCTAGGAGAGAGCCTTCCAAGCCTTCACACAGGCCCACGGCCGACAGCAGTGTATCTGGCAAGGCCTCCCTCTGCATCTCAAGGTAGAGGGGATCAGTTTCCGCCTTTGCTCATCGAAAGCCCGATGCTTGATCAACAAGAAGGCTAAGCAGGGTGGTGGCGAAGGACTGCACACATTCTGATTGGAGGTCTCATGAATTTGATTAATGAACGGCATTGTTTCCAGTGCCATGAGATGGATTAACTGTGTTTTTAGAACCAAAACCCCTGATTAAAAGCTATCACTGAGTGTGTCATTTAGGGAAACTGAGGAGCCCTGCTGAAAAGATTGTTCAGACACACTGGCTGCCAGTACCAGGACATGCTCTGTCCCTCCTGGGAACAGACGAGGTCCACAACTCCAGCTTGCACGGGAGGAAGGGAGGGCAAAGCAGTGGGTCAGCGTGATCGCCTAAAGGGTGCTCAGTTGTGGGTACAGCCCTTGGCCACCCAGGAGTCACTGCAGGGCACCAGAGACAGGAAGGCATCGCAGGAAAGAAGCAAACCCAGAACCCCAGGAGATAGTTTCTGAAGAAAACGGAAGGCTCTCAGCCATCCACATCCTCAGAGGATGGGGCCTGCAGCCCTCCCACCAGCCAGGCTTCCTCTCCCCAGCCACTCTGCCAGCAGGGCCCCATGGTTTGGGCGTCTGCACAGAGCCCTGAGGAACATCCTATAGCATGTGCTTCTCTGAAAGTTGTGGCCCTTGCTCTGAAAATAAGTTCTAGACCCATTCATCTTGATCTTTTATTACTTCTAGTCTAGACATGATACAGATTCTCGGCACTTACAGGAGTGTGGCAAGTGGCAGACACAGGCCCTTCCCAGCTCCTGCCCCTCTGTGGGGCCAGGACGTAGGTGTCTCTGCCTCCATCCCAGGGGGCCCTGATCTCTGTGTGGAGATGCCTGCATTCTGACTTGGAGACAGCAGATCTAAGAGCCGACAGTCCACACAGTAGGTATCTGAGAGAATCACTGTTGTGACCAAACAGGAAAGAAGGTAGCAATTCTTAATCATAGTTTTATGCTTTTTACTAGTAATTGTACTTATCTGTTATAGTCAAAGAGACTGGCAAAAATTAGATTTTTTTAATTCCCTACAGAGTCACAGTGTTACATCAAAGTCGAGATCTGCAAGAAAGTCAACACAATAATAAAAATTTAAATTTTAAAAATAAACCATAATGGCCAACATGCACAGTGCCAGACCTTTCTACTGGCGCTCTGTTGAGCTCCTGACTCCAGACCACTTCCCCAAGAGGGATCTGTACCTGTCACCCCGGCCTGATGCCGGACACCTTGGTTTACACAGCTGCCAATGGGGCAATGGGGATGCCCTAGGCATCTGCCTGCCCGGCGTTTGTGCCCCTGGCCTAAGAGATGGATAAGGGCTGATGAGAAGGGCCTCCTGCACTTGCTCCCACGCCGTTCCCTCCCTCCCCGGCTCCTTCTCGCCCCACCCTGTCCTGTGACGAGGGTCCATCGTCTGAGTCAAACCGAGATTCACTGTCAACGTCACAGTCCTTTCACACCCAGTGGCACACTGCAGCTGAGCTTCTGAGGAAGCTGCTTCTGATGAGTCACTGGGCCAGATTTGCCTGTGAGCCCGAAAATAATGAGGGAAAGGACGCTGAGCAAGGGTGGCGATGAGCCTAGGGCATCTGTGAGAGCTTCCGTCGTGGTGGGGAGGGGGCTCTCCCTTTCCTGCTGAGTGACGCTGCTTACAGAAACGATGGACACATTCTCCTTCCTTCTTGTTGCTTGTGAATCACGTGAATCAAGACTATTCGAAGCAGCTTCCTCCTGCCTGCTGCTCCCCATAACATAGAGCACAGTTCCTATGAACAGGCATCTGCCAGGACGGGAAATAAATTAGACTGAGGACATTTTCCCACAGAGATTCAGCTCTGATTTTACCAAACAATTTACTTAGACTCTGGTTGAGAGCAGCAGGTGAATGGCCGTGGTTCCCACCCAGGGCTGTCCACACTGCTGCAGGGCCTCCTCCATGCTGGCCAGGGACTGTGTGGCATTCATTTCACGCAAGTCCGGATTTACCATGGGCCTTGGCCTCCTTCTACATGCACCGCCTGGCTCTTCTGAGTGAGCCCTCAGCACTGCGGAGCATGCTCAAAAGTGAGCACACATTACCCACTCACAGGACCGTCATATAACCATGAGCTGCCACCCCAGAGAAACACCCTCCTTAGGTCTCATCCTCTGGGTAATCAGCAACAACCTGGGCATCTCCGGCTTTGTCTCCAGAGAGGCCGAGGGGATGAGCTTCTCAGAGCATGGCAGCTCTTGATCCCCCTTGGCGGAATGATGAAGTAGCAGAACTTCTGTAAATGCGTATCAGAGCACACCTTCCGCCCGGTGAAGGTGCCGGGGAGCAGCACTCTTGGCCCTGCACTCAGGTCCACCAGTGAGAAACGATGGGCTCGGGCAAGTGGCAGGTGAGGATGAGCATCCACGCGGAGCTCTGGACCTCATTGACTTTAAGCCTTCGTCTGGTCTGTTTGTGGACCTGACTGTGTCACATGAAACCTGTTCTACTAAAGCTGTGTTCATCACAGGCGCTCTGTCCTCTGACAGCACGCCCATCATAAGCAGCCAGGGAAGGGGCACAAGATTGCAGCCTATTTGAAATCCGTTTAGTCTCTGTGTTAAACAAGTGTGTGCTTTCCAGCACGTTGTCCAGCTTTCTCTCAAAATAAAAAGGAAGGAGCTCTGGGTAGCTATCTCCGGCCAACTCCAAGCAGGCGTCTCTGCCTCCCCTCATGAAGCTCCCAGTGGGCAGCACCTTGAGCAAGGACTCTTCTGGTGCCTCCTCTGCTTTTCCACACGCAGCTCCTCTCCTCCTTTGAGCAGCCTTCACTCAAACCACACCCTTTTCTAGAGTCAGTTTGGCCCCAGCTCCTAAGGCCCTTTCTCTCTGCAGCCTCCTTCCAAGCTTCAGCTGACGGACCCATGTCTGGGTTTCTGAGTGTGCCACTCTCGAGCTCCTTGTTTGGCTCTTGGTTTTCAGTCATGGTTCTCCAGACGCTCCAAGTGTCTCCATCACTTCCAGGATGCAGGTCTTGCTTATGCTGCCAGCTTCCTTCCCCCGCTTCTTCTCTGGGGGAACAATCCTCATTCCCCTTCAGACACCACCCCGCCCGCACCCCATGCCTATTCCATCTGTCTTCCTGGCCTTCATCTCCTAGCCCTGCTCCTGGATCCTCTCATGCCCATGTCTGCATCTCCCTGGGGCAGCACTGTGTCCTGGAATTCCTGACTGGCTTGAAAGTCAGACAGACAGACATGTTCACATCCTTCACTTTGGACCTCAGCAGAAGGGCTCCCTGGGCCTCACCTCCTCCTCTCATACCAGGGCAATCCCTGCCTTCAGGATTATTGCAGAATTTAAAACGACTGAGTAGCCTTCGCTAAAGCCCTCGGCAAGTTCCTGTTTTCTTCCCTCACATCTGCACTGTAACAGGCTGATATGTCTGAGCCTCTAGTACCTCCTGTGATGCCTCTGCATCTGGACATGCTGGATAAGACCTTGTGTCAAGTACACCCTTAGTCATGCTTGGGGTGAGTTAGGAGATCTGGGGGGCAGTGGTCATATCGCATGCATCTCATGATTTCCTAGGACCTCAGAACAGCGCCAGCATGTGGAATGGGTAAAAGGATTCCAGCAAGTTACAGCACACAGGGCATGCACTAAGTGTCAAGTGGGCTGCAGACAGACTTGCATCCCCCATAGACCACATATCATAGACCATGGTGGCTTCCAGGAATCTAGAACATAAAATCAAATGCTACTTGGAGACTGCAATCCTCTGCAGTCAACTAGAGCATCCCAAATGCAAATTCTGCTCTTCTCTATCTGTTTTCCTTTTAGAAAGAGCTAGCCTCAGAAGATGAGACCAGTGTGATTAAGCCTGAGGAACACTGCTAGGATTCTTGAATCTCTGGACCCCTTACCAGAATAGCAAACCAGGAATCTTTCTTTAACCCTCCCCTTCCTGCTACCACGATTAGGTTTTCAGGAACTCAAGCTACCTCAGAAGCTGCCAATCTGTGCAACAGCAGCTATTTGCTACTGAAACATCTCCCATTTCTTTTTTTCTAGGAGTTTCTTTTAATAGTGTTTACACTCAAATTTGGAGAGTCTTATTGCATCTTGCTGCTGATCCTTATCCAGATGTTTCTGATTTGGCCATGAAAGTACTCAACAGCATTGCCTACAAGGTAGGTATGATGGGATGTTTATGTTGAAGCTCTCGAATTTCTGATTTTCATTCATGAATATTCAAGCAAAAATCTCCAGTACAGTTAATAGGTCTACACTGTGGTTTTAAAAGTACATAAATAAGTTGAGCTTTCACAAATATTTTTAAACTGTATATTCGTAATATACTTTGAACTGTATTAGCATAACTGTAGTTGTCAGCATTGTTATTTTTCATGATCTTCACATCTGTATGATCTGTAGCGATGTCCCTGCCTCCTTGTCTGACATTAGTGTTGACAACTTCTCTCATCCTTGATCCTTCTGGCCAGT
Source organism: Heterocephalus glaber (assembly GCF_053883595.1). Lineage (NCBI taxonomy): Eukaryota > Metazoa > Chordata > Mammalia > Rodentia > Bathyergidae > Heterocephalus > Heterocephalus glaber. The sequence continues at coordinate 1,830,738 of NW_028258173.1, read as the reverse complement.
AGAGATTTCAGAGAATCATCTTTGGGTTTCATTGGGTTTTCTCTGTTGTTTTTAAATTTTTCGTTCATTGACAGCTACTTTACCTTTTTTGCTTCCTTCCTCCTGCTGCTTACTTTGGATTTCATTTGGTCTTCTTATCCTGATTTCTAGATACAAGTGTAAATCCTTTGGAGGACTGTAAGCTCTTCCCAGTCCTTTCTGTGAGCTCAGAATTTGGCCTAACGCCCTCCAGTTCTTTTCCCAGTCTCCTGGGTTTTTCCCACACCCATGAGCAGAAAAGTGTCAGTCAGAGACATGTGGGACATCCTTGAAGACTTTGGAAGCTTCCTCCTCCCCACCACTGCACCCTGCAAATCCCAGCCCCCTCGGCCTACCTGGAGCTGGCTCTGTGTCCTCGCTGCTTGAAAGTGCCAGCTTCATCTGGGTTCCCCTTCTCTGAGCTGCAGCCAGGGATGGGCTGGAAGCTGCCTGCAAGCTATAAACTGGGTCAGTTGTTTATTTCTATCTCTTAGGGATCCCCCTCCTGAGTACTCAACATCTAGTGTCTGAAAACACTTGCTTCGTATGTTTTTTCTGGTTATCTAGTTGTTTATCAAAGTTGCACAATATATCTTTTTAGTTAACTTTTATTAATGGATCTAGAAGTAATTCACTGTAGCATTTTTTAAAGTTTTTTCTAACTTAATAAAATTGCAGGCTTGCAGAAAGGTTGTGAGAAGCATATCACCATATCTTACATTTGCCTGGTGTACCCTTGACCTTCCTCTGACTACATCACACTGAAGAATTGTCCACCACGGCTGATGGGCCCCCAGAGCTGTGCCTTTCAGTCTCAGCCCCTTGTTTTTTCTCCCAGTGGGTTATTAAGCTCTGCCCTGGTGCTGTCTCATCGGTTGGTCCTAGCCTGCCATTGAGCCAAAGCCCCTGCAATAGTCTCCTGCCTTCATCCTGTCTGCATGGTGTTCAGTCTCTTAGCTGGAATTATTTTGTGTTAGTTTATGTCTTTTCCCTGACTGATTGAAATCGCCTCATTGACTGTGGTTGTTACTTCTTTAGCTCTTGGTAGTATCACAAGTAATAGTAAACAGAGCCTCTTTATTCCCTTAGTTTTTAAATGCAATAGTAGTCAGACTCATCTTTCTCTTTAAAGCAGCAAAAGAATAATGCAGGAGTGAGTTCTCAGTTTTAAACTCAAGCATGTCACATGTATGGCACACTGTCCTAGAAGCATAGACTTGTTGGTCCAGAGATATTTCCCTGCCCTCCATGCCCAGTAGAACATCCAGCTTAACAGTAACATGTTGGGCTTACTGTTGACAGTTTGGGACAGCCTGCATTGCTCAATCCTGCTCTGACTTCTCCCCGTAATGGACTGCTCGGCTCCCCCAGTGGACTCCATCACGGTGTGACTAGCTGCAGAGCCAGATGAAAGATGCCCATCCTTGCTGCAGGGGTACCTCTCAGTCTGCCTTCATGTGTCACTGGCCTGTGGAAAACAGCCAATCAAGTTAATGTTTTCATTGTTCTTTGGAAAACTCCTAGGTTTGATCCTGCTAACACTGCCATAAAAAGAGAAAGAAAACTAATAAATGACCCAGTACTGCCTCCTGCCACTTATCAATGCTCTCTCAGGCTGTAGGTAGTCTGCCATTTTTAGTGCAATATTTCAAGGTTAGATTTTAAAGAATCATTTGCACTTCAGTCATTTTCACAGCTTTGTGTGGACATTAATGAATGGTTTAAATTTTTAGAATTTATTTTCAAAGAAAGCAGAGACTGGCCAGTTCACTTCATTTGTCACAGGTCTCTGGCACACAGAGGTGTCTGATGGCCTCTTCTTTGCTCTTGAAGACACAGGGCAGCCTGCTCCCCTTCTGGAGCAGAAGCTGGAGGCCCGCAATTAATTTAGGTCCTTGAGTAGTTCAGTCATTGTGAATGAGGATCTAGCCTATTTGAGCTTATTTTCCAGTGTCTTTTATATATTTGCCCTTACTAAACTCCACCTGAATTATTTAACACTAGAGTCCTGGTGCCTAATATTAATTTCATAACTATCAGTTCATGGCCATAGACCCAACCTCGGGTTGTTAAATAGTCCCTCTTAGGAACCTCTCTATTCTCTGACACAAAAACCACTCCTCCCTGCTCTGTGATAGAGATGCTGGCCAAACCCTCCCAGCCCTGGGTCCTCCTGGATTGTTCACTAAGTGTGTACCAGTGAGCCAGCAAAGCCCACGCCCACTCCCACTCCCACTTTTAAGGAACTCAGCCACCACCCCCACCCCCACCACCCCACCCCGTCCCCGACACCCTCCCCCTCCCTGTGTGTGACCTGCCTTGTTAGCAACCCCCGAGCAGATGGCATCACCTGTGATAGGGAAGTGCATTCATTCCAAACAAGCTCCAGAACCCTCAGCAAAGGGGTATATGGCTCTGTGCCTGCTCTGCTGATCTGTGACATACACCCTGGTGTGCACACAGCCATCAGCCTGAAGACATACCACAGCCAGTAACAGAGACCAGTTTGAGCCTCCTCTGGAGACCAAGTTAACACAGTGCAGTGTGTGCTGTGTGTGTGTGTGTGTGTGTGTGTGTGTGTGTGTGTGTGTGAGTAAACACTGCTACTGAAAGATTTGGAAGCATAAACATTAAGGGAATCCTTTCTTGTCTTCATTTTAATTTCAAGAAATGCCTTACTTTGTGCTCTAGGAACTAAAGAGATCATATTTCATTTTATAGAGAAGTGAGACTATTTTAGGTTAACTCTGAAGCCAAATTTGTTCATCAGAGTCAAAAAAGCCTTGTTATTGTGGAACACGCCTTAGAATTCTCCATTCAAGTACTGTATAGAGTTGCTACCAACTGTTTAAGAATGAACCCTTACAGCTCAACAGCTATGGCCTAATTGCATGTTTGTAAAACCTTGGAGTTTGCATTGTGCTCTTAGTTTTCACTATGGGTAATCTCAAGCTACACAGAAGTATGGTAGGAAGAGAGTAATGACCCTGAGGAAGTATTTGTGGCCTCAGTAGCTCTCACCTCATGACCCCTCCTGCTGTCAAGGTTTTAAGAGAATATGGAAGGGGAAAAAACAAAGAGTGAGAGAGAGAGAGAATAAGGAAGGGGTTGCATCTCCAATCCACAGGTGTTCAGATGTCAGGGTTCACAGTCACTTCTCATTTTAGTCGTTATGAGGAAATCTAAATGCACAGACATATAAACTCACCTAAAAATAGTGTTGCTGCCTCTGGATCACTTCAGGAACTACATCTGCAGTGAGACTGGTGCAGACCAGGCACATTGGACACTATTACTGTTCTTAACCAGTGGCGAAATGTTCTTTTAGAGACCAAAGCCCTGAGTGACCAATGAAATGAAGATTGAGTTGCTCAGAAAAGCATGGTCAGTAGTTCTGTGTCATTAACACGCAGCTTCCCGCCATCACAGTACAAGTTACTTACAGATATGTCTGTTTGGTGTTCTTTTCTTTTTTTTTTTTTTCTGTGGTACTGGAGATCAAACTCATGACCTTGTGCTTTCAAGGCAGGCGTGGTGCCGCTGAGCTAAATCCCCAATGCAGATGTCTTTTTAAAATCATGTTGCCTTGTGGAATTTCCACGCAGAAGCCTCTGCTGGAGAGACTGTCCAGATGCTCTGGGGCAGCATCCAGGAACCTGTTCCCACTGGTACTCTGCAGTCCTTCTGGTTCCCTGACAAGGGATTCTGAATTTCCGAAATAAATAAAGCAAACATTTCTTTTGGAAATACAATTTCTAGGTATTAGTTGTCTCTTCTCGGTGATCAAGCGACAGTGGACTTTGGTCAGTGCCACTTCCCACGCATAGTTCCAGACCCCTGATGTGAAAGCAATTGGCATGTTTCTGGAACCCACTACCCCTCCCAGACAGGTAGCCAGTGATGGGGCGAACATGATAAGGAAGGGCTTGAGTGGGGTCCAGGTCCCTGGTCTTGTGCAACATGCTGTCCTCTTCAGTCTGTGTCCCCAGACCCAGCCTCTACACAAGTGTTCCATTAAGCTTGCCGAAGCCAGGCATGGTGGTGCATGCCTGTAATCCCAGCACTCAGGAGGCTGAGGCAGGAGGATCGCCGCAATTTTGAGGCCAGCCTGGGCTACATAGTGAATTCAGGGTCAGCCTGAACTGCAAAGGGAGACCCTGCCTCAAAAAACAAACAGACAAAAAAGCTTTCCCAGCAAGTACTTGGTACATGACAGGAACTGTGCAGGAAGGCCTGTCCTCAAGCCTGTTCCAGTCCTCCTGCCCAGTGTCCCCAGTCCTCATAGTGACACCAGGCCTTCCTGATCCCCTCCCTGAGTGACGCTGTGCTCAGGCCCGCCATGAGCCCCTTCCGCACAGCCAACCCTGGGGAGGTGTCAGCAGACTGGAATGGCTCAGCTCAAGTTGCTGCATCCACACTCGTGGAGGTCTCCCTCGTCCTGTGCTGGTCCAGCCCTGTCAGAATTTCTGAGAATGAACAAAATGACTTGTGGTAGCAGCCATGGGTGTAAACTGCATCTCGAAATCAGGCAGGCTGTGTGCAGCAGAGAGTTAGCCAGGCTCCAGCTCATTTTCCCCAAGGAGCTCCTGTGAGTCATGGAGGCGGCAGTGACTGCAGCGGCAGCAGTCAGAGGGACGCCTGAGGCTGCAAGGCGCCGGCTCTTGAACCACTGGCGCAGCTCAGGTCCTGTGCCCTGAGCATGAGAGAGGTCAGTGGGTTCTGTGAAAGTCTGCATTTCAACCCCTAAAGCTCTCTGATGACTTCTTCATCACCTCCCACTCTTTCTCCAGAAGTTTTGAGAAGTATATATTAAAGTTACAGTTTAAATTTTTCTCTTTTAGACTTGAGGAATCATATGTCTGTCACATTTTGTGGGAGGTTTGTGCCTGTAGAATTGGCTGAATAATTAAAATACCAAAGCAGAAACAAGTTCAGCAAGAACATGTATTTCCCTTGTAATTAAAAAATAAGAAATACTGTTCGAAGAGCAGTTTGGCTCTTTTTTCTTGCCCTTTCCAACTTGAAGCCAGGGGTTTCCTGGGAAGCGTTCATGCTGTGTATTTAAGTGAAGACTTTCAGGGTGGTTTGTTCTCTTTGACTTTCTGTCTGGTGGTGGCTGAGTTATGGGGACAGTGTTCCTGACTGCACATGAATAATTCAGGAACATGAGGGCAGGGCGGGTCCCCCAGGAGAGGAGCTTCCCAAGGCTGAGGTTGTCTCTGGTTCTTGTGCTTCCCGGGCTTCTTTTTCTTTTGGGGGGGTGCCAGGGATAGAACTTGGGACCTTGCACTTGCAAGGCAGGCTGCAGCACCAGTGAGCTAAATCTCTGGCCCCCTCCCGGACTTCTAGAAGGCAACCTGGTACCCGCCAGCTCTCACGGTCTGTCCCTGGTGGAGGAGTCAGTGGCTGTAAAGAATAAAGATCCACTGTCCCACCTTCCTGGTTTGGAGGAGGACTCTGCTCTGCCTCACCTGGCCCCTACTGACTGCACAGCCTCCAGGACCCAGAACCCAGAGGCCCCGCCAGCCCCTCTGCGTGCTGGGAGCAGAAGTCCAGGAGTGCAAGTGTTGCTGGCTGTCTAGCAGAAGTTCTCCCATTGGTGTTTGAGATTTCCTCACCCTAAAGATCTGTTCTGCCATTTTGAAACTATGCAAGAGCAGCCATCAGCCTCTTGATCCTGTCTTCTGACCTCCTGTGTCACTTGTTCTTTGCCCTTCTAGGCCACAGTGAATGCCCGACCTCAGCGCATCCTCGATACCTCCTCTCTGACACAGTCGGCCCCGGCCAGCCCAACTAACAAGGGCATGCACATCCACCAAGTCGGGTAAGTGCACACCCACTGGGTGGGATAAGTGGCCTGGTGCCAGCCTCCCCTCAGCAATCTATAATGGACATGATGGACAGTCCCAGCCACCTGCCTCCCATTACTGCTCAGCTCCTTGCGCTCCCTCTTCCCCCATGTTATCTTGTGTTCCCCTCCCTCCCTCCCCGTCTCCTCCCTTTCTCTGTGTCTGTGTCCCCTTCCATGCATACCCATGTTCATCTAATCTGAGGCCTTCCAAGAATCCTTCTCTGTCCCAGAAACTGAATGTAAGTGTGCACCCTCAGCCCAAGCTCCCCTGACATCTGCCCTGGGTCCAGTTAGTCCTCAGTGCCTCCTGGGATGTAGAGTCCAGGGAGGGGTGGTTCTCAGTGCCTGCCAGGGGACAGCTAGGATGGTCCTCACCCAGCACAGCAGCCCAGCATTTGGAAGTCATGTTAACATATCAGTGGTTGAGGACGTTCCTGGGTCTGCTAGCAGCACCTAGGGAAGGGGATTAGTGTCTCATTCCCAGGTGGGGGACCCACAGTAAGGCCTGCTGTCTGCTCTTCTCCCCATAGAGGTTCCCCGCCGGCGTCCAGCACCAGCAGCTGCAGTCTGACCAATGACGTGGCCAAGCAGCCAGTCAGCCGTGACCTGCCTCCTGGCCGCCCGGGCCCCACAGGCCCCACAGGGGCGCAGTACACCCCTCACTCCCACCAGTTCCCCCGGACACGGAAGATGTTCGACAAGGGCCCAGACCAGGTACACAGATGCAGCCCCTTCTGCACTCCTCATGACCCATAGGCACTGTACGCTGTGGTTGGTGCTGAGGGCTTGGCTCCTCCCATGTGAGTGTGAGGCCTCACGTTTAGTTTCCTTGGCCCCACCTGATGACTGCCTTTGTTGACCAGACCTGGGTGGGCAGTGGCTCCTCGATCCAGTCCCCTGCCTGCCAGCTGGCCGGTCCCACTCATCACAGGCGCCTCCTATTCTGCAGCTTGTCCTGGTCCGCTGGTCTTGGCAACCCCATGTGACAAAATAAGCACATGGAATTAATTTGTTTTTTTCCTTTCTTGGGTAAAGAGCATTTTGCATCAGCGTGAGGTGGCAGCTGCTCCACAAAGTGTTTGTTCTGAATGGATTGTTTGTTTTTTCCCATAAACATTCAATTAGTCCACACAAGCACACTCTCTTTGCCTTTAGCTAAGTGGGAAAGGAAATTCCAGGAAAGAGAGAGCTGTGCTTTCCCTCCAGAGTTCGAGAGCCAGGCCAGGTGTGCTGACCCTGGGCCTCCTGTAAAGTCCTAGGAGCTTGTATCTTTCTCAGTCAAGGACACAGGATCTGAAGAAGGTTGTTGGGCCGTGCTGAGGGCATCTGGCTGCCTTGTCACCAGGAGCAGTGAGCGTCTCTCCGCCCTGGAGGGGTGCCCTTGCTTACTGGTTACCAGTGAACAGAATGGAGTCCCGGCCACCTTGGGGGTTAACTCCAGGCAAGGTTTGCCGTGTGGGTGATCAGCAGGGCCCACACAGCAGCACTAAGGCAGATCTCCATGTGCTGGTCAGGCCCGAGCCACCTGACTGAGGGCCTTGATGGCCAATGAGCCCCAAGTACAAGTGGCCTCCTGCCTGGGCCCTGATGGGGAGGGTTGCTGGGGTGTAAGGGGCTGTGGTCTAGGGGAGCACCACAACTGGCACAGACGTGGGTGGTCCCCACAGTCCTGTAGAGCCAAAGCTGCAGCTTCCAGTGGGCGATGAGCCCCTCTCTTGTCCCCCAGGTGATGGGAGCCCCTCCTCTGCCAAGATTTGGTGTGAGGAGTGCCTTCAGCCCACCTCAGAGCACTTGGCATGGGTACTCCTGGAGCCCAGCTGGGTGGAACAAGGCAAACACTAACCCTGGCACCCTAGGGCTACCCCAGGGCTTATGGTGGGAAATGGCCACTGTCCACATAGCAGCTTCCAGCGTTTTAAGCAGTTAGGCCCCAGTTGACCTTGGCTATATGCCCAGCTGTGTCTTTGTGGCTATCAGAGGGGCAGCCTGTGCCAGGCAGCAGGGGCATGCAGGACTGAGGAGCTGCATGTGGGAGCCTGTCAGCACCAGCGGTGGGACTCAGTGTAGGGTGACTGCAACTGTGCTGGCCAGGCCACACTGGGCGGCCCCAGGAGCCCTTGCCACCCAACCCCTGTCCAGATGTGCAGGATGGCTTGGTCATTAGGATGCCCGGGTGAGGAGCAGACTGAGCTCAACACCACCTCAGTCCCCGTCAGCACCTCTTTTAATCACACAGAGAAGTAAGGGAACATTAAGGCCTGGTTTCCTCTTTTCTTCTGACCCTCCTCCTTCTCGACACCCGGAAGACTGCCGATGATGCAGACGATGCTGCTGGACACAAAAGCTTCATCTGTGCCGCGATGCAGACGGGGTTCTGTGACTGGAGTGCCCGGTACTTTGCCCAGCCCGTCATGAAGGTGCGTCCTGGTCAGGCTGGGTGGGGCCCCGTGAGGCGGGCCAGCACCCAGGGCTGGAGCCCAATGCTCAGCCCTCCTCCTTCCCCACGTGTCCCTAACACTGGCCTCTGGCCTCGTGCTGACCCCTCTACTCCTCGCACTCACTGGAGACCCCACTACCCCAAGGGGAGGCTGCGTCCCAGGCTGATGGCCAGCGCTTTGGAGGGCTTCTGCTGCCCCACTGGCCTTGCCACTGGGCTCTGCAGCTGTTGTCACATGGCACTGGTGGCTGTGGGAGGGTGGCACCACGTTGCTGTCATGATGAGGGTGTCAGCAGTTTGGACAGCCAGCGGGGTGTGCGCCTCCTCCCTCTTGCCTTCTGAGAGGAGAGACTAAGGAACCTGCCTCTCCAGGGCTCCCGCTGTCACATTTGTCACTTCACCCTCCTCACCAAGGTCCCTCTGCTCACGGGAAGGAGTGCACCGAGGCCCGTGCATGGTGACCCAGCACTCTGGGCTGCCCCCGCACACTCGGGCTTGTTTGGCAAGACTGCCTTTCAGTCTCATCTGCCAGCCACAGCCTGAGACAAGTCCGGGGGACACGCAACTCCGGCTGCACATTCCAGCCCCAGGTGTGTCCGGGTCATGGTCCTTGGCCCTCCCCTGGGGCAGCACAGGAGCTATCTTATCATCGGGATCTTTGGTGTCTTGTCTCTCTGCACAGACTCATCTTTAGATTTTTATAAGTCTAAAGCACATTCTTAGAAAACCTTCCTCTCCCTTCATAATAATAACTGAAAATTGAAAATTGTAGCTTATTCTTTGTTTTGTTTTTTTGGTACCAAGGATCGAACTCGGGTCCTTGCGTTTGCGAGGCAGGCGGCAGAACCACTGAGCTAAACCCCCGGCCCAATTGTAGCTTATTCTTAATAGTGTATCAAACCAGATGACTAAGTAACTTCTGTGGAAAGCATTTGGATTCTATTTTACAGCATTCTCCCACTTCACTCCCCATAGTGAATACAGATTTTTGTCAGTAAAAATGCAAGATAATAATTGTTGGTATCCAAGGCCAGTAATAATGTTCTAATTTATTGTCAGTCTCTCTGCCAACAAGGGAAAGAAGGTCTCTTTTTCATTTTTTAGATGAATCTAAGAGTGTAGAATGGCTTGACTTTTCTGGAAGGCCCTTTGATAATAAGTATTTGAAGCCTTAACCAGCTGCTCCCTTTGGCCCAGTAACTGATTTGCTAAGATAATGTTTAGTGAGATATTATTGGAGCTATTTAAAAATTAAGCTTTAAATTACTGAAGAGGATGAGGTAGGAGGATCACAAGTTCAAGGCCAGCCTGAACAACTTAGCAAAACCTGTCCCAGTAAACTTTTACAAAGTACAAGGGGTGTAGCTCAGTACTGGAACACTTCCATAGTGTGCATGCGACCCTGGGTTCCATCCCCAGTACTGCAAAAAAGGAAAAAAACTTAAGTTTAAAATTAATTAGTGGCATAAGCAAATGCTCATGATGAAACCTGGCCCTACAGAATGATGACAGTCGCATGTGCCACACATGAACAACCCCAGCATTGCTCAGGGTCGTGGCTCGGGCTGTGGTCAGCAAGCACAGGATCTAACAAGTTGGGCTCGCCTCGCTTACCTTCAGGTGACTGTAGGTGTGTTGTTGCCATGCAGGGAGGAAAGTGCCCTTTTCTGGTCACTGGGACCTTCTGGTTAAGAGGGGAAAGGGACCCACGTCCTGGAATTTGTGTGCAGTAAACAAGAACTGCCCTCGTAAATGAGCAAGCTCTGGGAAGGAGTTAGACCCTGGGGTGGTAGACAGAGTTGTCCTTTAGAACCTTGACATGGCCTGTTTAGAAGTGAAATGGAATTTAGTTTAACATTAATGGAAGTTTGGTTTCCTGAGACTGTCTCCTGCTCACACAGATGAGATCAGGTGTCCGAGAAATCTGATGGTTGGCCTGCTATCCTCCCTGGCTGCAGGGGCAGCTGCTGGCAGTGGTGGTGATTCCTTAGAGTGCTAATGAGCAGCTTCTCTTGAGGTCCTTGAAACTGGCCTATTCTTCTATATGCGGTGAAATGGAGGAACCACATAGATGATCCAAAGCACATTCCTCTTAAACTTAAAAATGACCCACAGCTATAATCCCAGCACTCTGGGAGGCTGAGACAGGAAAATCACAAGTTTGAGCCCAGCCTGAGCAACTTAGCAACTTAGTGAGACCCTGTGTCAAAATGAAGGTAGGCCCTGGGTTGAATCTCCAGTACCGCCAAAACAAAAGAGTTTGATGCTTTCCTTCCCAAGCATTAGTGTGGGCCAGCCTCCCAGGCTCAGGCACGGGTGACGGGAAAGCTCCCAAGGCGTGTGGAGTGCCAGCTGGCTGGGTCTGAGCGCCGTGCCTGTCGCTTGCAGTTCAGCACAGATTCCAGTCCTCTGTGCCCCTGCGTGGCACATTGGCCCTGTCTGAGAGCTCCCACCTACTTGGGGCATGGCACATGGTATTAGCCTGGGAGGTCCCTGTAGGCCCGACTGCCGCACGGAGGCAGGCAGGAAAAAGCTGTTCAGTAGGTAAATCATTGTTTTCCTCTGACCTTGCCAGCTATGTGGAAACAGACTCTTGTTTGTGCAGCTTGAAGTGACAAGCTGTCGTGCTGTGGTTGAAAGCAACGCTCCTTCACATCTGTGTTGCCAGTAACACCTGGGGGCACCCCCAGCCCTAGGGCTTAGAGACTTGAAGTGCTTTTTCCTTTACATCAATTGGATCTTTATCAAAGCATGGTAGTGCACACCTGTAACCCCAGCTACGTAGGAGGTTGAGGCAGGAGGATTGCAAGTTCAAGGCCAGCCTGGGAAACTTAGCAAGACACTGTCTCAGATTAAAATTTAAAAGGGCTAGGGATGCAGCTCAGTGGTGGAGCACTTACCTGGCATATAGAGGTCCTGTGTTCAATCCTCAGTGCTGCATTTAAAAAGAGAGAGAGATGGCCGGAGATTTAGCTCAGTGGTTCTGCCGCCTGCCTCGCAAGCACAAGGTCCCAAGTTCGATCCCCGGTACCAAAAAAAAAAAAGAGAGAGAGAGAGATCTTTTCTAAACTGTAGAAGGAACAGGCCATGTTTTATCATGTTAATATTTTTCCTACTTTTCCAAATGGTACTTATAAGGGTATTTTTTATTAATTTAATTAATCCTCTAATGTGTTTACATAATAAAATGCATTAGGAACCCTTTTTACTAGTCTCCTTCACAAGTAAATTAAAAATAGTTCTAAGGGGGCCAGGGATTTAGCTCAGTGGTTCCGCCGCCTGCTTCGCAACCACAAGGACCCAAGTTCAATCCCCAGTACCAAAAAAAAAATAGCTCTAAGGCTAAGATTGGACCTCAGACAGTACAAGGAACTCCAAACCCTCAACTCCTTCAAAGTTGCATATAAAAACTGAAATATTCACCAGATAACAAAGTTATACCCAGTATGCCTATCAGTCAGTAGGACTGAGTACCCCAAAACATGATTGTAATGAGTTTCGGCTAGCTTTATCAGCTTATGATCAGATTTCTTACAGGTCAGTAGACCCATCTTGCTAAGCTGCCCAGGGTCTCACTGAGTTGCCCAGGCAGGGCTTGAACTTGGCATCCCCCTGCCTCAGCCTCTCAGAGTACTGGGATTACAAGTGGGCCACCACACTTGGCATCTAAGGAATAGATTCTTAAAACCACAAGTACACATATAAATGACATATATCCAAAGATGTTCGACTCCTTTTTTTTTAACGTGGTACTGGAGATTGAACCCAGGATCTTCCCACTGAGCTGCATCCCCAGCCTTTTTTTTTTTTTTGAGACAGGGTCTCACTAAATTGCTAAGTTGCTCAAGTTGGGCTTGAATTTGTAATCCTCCTGCCTCAGCCTCCCAGAGTGCTAGGATTATAGGCGTGTACAACCACACCTTGCTACAACATCATTTTTAATAGCAAAAAGTTGAAAATCAAAACAGAATATGAGTTAGTAGGAAAATCGGTTTAAAAATATACCTCCCCGTAATGGTAATGGACATTGAGCTGCACTTGTCTGCACGGACTTGGAGGGGAGCGTCCACCGATCACTCGCTCAGCTCTGTGACTGCAGCACCGTGCTCAACAGGTGATACAAGCGAGCCACCCAGAGATGTAGCCAGGGACCCAAGGCTTCTGCATTATACACTTTGGGGTAGTTTGCATATTTTCAGAAAGAACAATGATTAGTTTTGTAATTTAAAACAGATTAAAGTGTAATTTTAA